>NC_057812.1:62480920-62510267 GCF_018294505.1 Triticum aestivum
ACAACAGGAGGTGAGAAGGGGCTCGAGTGGGGGGGGGGGGGCACCTTGGGCTCGGGCCGCCGAGTGCGACGACTGCGGTGTGCTCGTCAGTGCTTCTGACACGGGTGTCTTCAACGGAAGCCGCACAGAACGGTTCTCCAAATGGCAGGATGAGGTTGCAGCCGTCGCTGGCACTGTCGAGCTCCACAAGTGCTACGGCTTCGACGTCTCCCGTATGAAGAGCATGGAGCGCATCAATTGGTCAGATGAAGGTTATGAGTTATGTTTGTGGATTAATTTGATCGTTTAGTGTAGATATATATTGACTGTAGCATAATTGCTGAAAATGTGTTGATTGATTCATCAATCACAGCCTAAACACACACCAAGATTTTGTGTTTTGTGACAAGCTATTTGCATTTGCCTAGAAAAAAATGGTGCAATGATCATACGAGACAAGTTGAAACCCTGATAAGAGAGTAACTGTTGACACCTGATTTTGGCAAGATACAGATTGCAATGAAGATGGTCTCGAGTGAACGGGTTTTCAGCATGAAAATATTCACATCGCCGAGTGGAACCACTTTGATGTTTTGGTTATATTCATTCGACTTTATCTTACGGACCGAAACTATACTCCGAGTGGCATAATTCAATGTTCCGAGTGGTTTTTGGCCAATCACGTCTTCAAGATGACCTCGGATGAAGGAGCACTCTTAAGGAATTGTCTACGTCTCGTCGAGGCAATCGATTTTGATATATAAATCATCTCAACCGAGTTCATATGCAAAAGTTAGAGGCAATACACTGCAGACCGAACCTCAACGGAAATATGGCGCGAGGTGCCAGACACTTGTCTGATAGGTTGCGCGAGTAATTCGGTCATCAAGACGGCCTTGAATCGAAAAACCTTCAACACGAAATTTTTTTGTCTCGTCGAGCCGATCGTTTTTCATATAAAATTTGACTCAATCCAAGGTCGTATGCAACCTGGAGAGGAAAATCAAGATCAGGCTGTGTTTTCAGTCAGAAAATCCGAGTGAAAAGTTTACCATCCGAGTGAAAACCTACCGATCGAGTAAAAGGTCGAGTGAAAAACTTATCGATCGAGTAAAAGATTGGCTTCCGAGTGAAGTTATTCCGAGTGAAAGATTACCATCGGAATGAAAACTTGACGTTCGAGTAAGATATTGCCTTCCGAGCGAAATATAGTCATCCGAGTGAAAGATTTTCTTCCGAGTGAAATTATAGTCATCCGAGTGAAAGACTGTCTTCCGAGTGAAAGACTCTAACATCCGAGTGAAAAGCTCCAGTCGGACGAAAAACTCTAATATCCGAGTGGATGAGCTCGGATCCGAGTGAAACTGAAGATGTGCCCGAAAGGTAATCCAGATGACCTCGGATGGAAAAGTGATCAACACGGAAGTTGTGCGCATCGTCAAAACGGTGAACTTTGGTTCTGGAGTCATTACCATATGAGATAGTATACGGCCTGTAAGTTCACTACGAGACTCGGACAATCCAGTCCGTTACATGACCGAGTCCGACTGGATATTAAAGATGGCTTCGTAGAATATTCAAGATGGTCTTATTTGGAAAAGTGTTCAACATAGGATTGTTCGTCTCGTCGAGGCGCACAAGTTTCATATTTGGGCCGTCTTGATCGGAGGTCATATGCAAGCTCGGCGGCCCGCGCAAGGAGGAAGACAGAAGTTGGGCCAGATTCAGACTGAATCCGAGTTGGAATAGAACTAGGACTCTAGGACGTGAATTGATGTAATTTTTTGTAAGGAAAGCCTAGATGAATCCTTTGCTTGTACGGGAAGTCCAGCTGCCTCTTATATATGTTGGGGGTGATGGCCGATTGAACAACACACAATCGAAGAAATCAATATACTACTTTTTCATCGATGTTTTATCTCTCCACCGTTTTTCTATCTCGTTCTTCGTGTTTGAGAGCTGCGAATCCCGAGGCTCTAGGGGCGAGCGAATCGACTTAGGGCAGCCCATAGCCGCCGCACTCCCTAACGGGGTCCCTCCCGAGGGTGTGGGGTTTTCGGGTCTGCAAAAGCGCCCGTCGATTGTCTTGCGTATTGCGCTGTCGGTCGGGTCTCCTTCGACGTGAGCTGCGGTGCATCACCCCCGGCGTCGAGGGTACACATGACGTGTTCGTGTGTCAACACACTTTTTGGCGACACCGCTGGGGACTGAAGATCAATCATCATCATCCACCATGTCCGATCTTCCCAAGCCATCTGAGGTAGATGCCGATAACATCATTAAGCCCAGTCTTGATGAGATATCGGCCGATCATCGTCAAGTCTATGAGGAGTACAAGAAGGCGCGCGAGGAGAAGGACCTGCAGGAGTTCCTTGCAAAATTCAAGAAAGATCGCCAAGGCAACATCACTCCGATTGAAGAAATCAAGTTCCCTCCTCTTCAAACTGAACAGGTTAAACCCTCTGTAAGTACTGCCTTTTCTCCTGAGCAGTGGGCTGAGATTGAAAGTCGTATTGCTAATGGTAACAATCTAGTCTATCAAACTTTTATAGAAAATACTAATGCTCAGAAGAATATATCTCAATCGTCTAGTGGTAGTAATGGTGTAGCTGCTAGTGTGCAAAACCCTAATCTGGCTTTACCTATTGCATCGGCGCCTCCCGTGCCGATGACTTATTATCCTACCCAAACAAATCAGGTTGTGGCTACACCCATTAATCCTATTATGAGCATGATAGGTTCGGTGGCAACGCCGAACCAAACTCTACCTACAGCTACAACCACTCGACCACTACCAAATTATGGGTCGACATACATGCCACAATTCCTACCTATAGCTAGTAACCATACTCTTCCTATGTCACTGCCACAAGCTTCATCGTCCACTACGGATGATGGTCTAGCTAATCTTAGAGAGGAGATGGATAAGATGCTTAGAGAGAATTTTGGAGTTGAGTTACCTCGGAATCGGATTTACCAAAAGCCGTACCCCGAGTACTTTGATGCCATCCAGTGCCCTCCGGGATATAGGATTCCAGATTTTGTTAAGTTCAATGGAGAGGGCACAAAAACCACATGGGAGCATGTTAGTCAATACTTAGCACAACTAGGTGAAGCAGGCTCACTAAATGGGTTGAAAGTGCGTTTGTTTCCTTTGTCTTTAACTGGTACTGCATTTTCATGGTTTTCTTCTTTACCACATGGTTCCATTCGGGTTTGGTCGCAGCTAGAGCAGAAATTTCATGATCACTTTTATAGTGGCGACAATGAACTCAAGTTATCACATCTAACATCGGTTAAACAGAAGCATGATGAATCGGTCTCCGATTACGTCAAGAGATTCAGAGAAACAAAAAACCGGTGTTTTAGTTTGGTGATAACCGAAAGAGACTTGGCAGACCTAGTGCTGAGTGGTTTGAGAACTCCCATTAGAGAAAAGCTAGAAGGTTATGAGTTCTTAAATATCAACCAAGTCTTACAAAGGGCTTTGGCTCAGGAAAGCCGAAGCAAAGATCTCAAAGAAGTGCATAGATACAAAGCCGATCGTCCAAAGATGAATATGGTGGAATATGATAGTGATCACTCGGACGATGAGGGTGATGTTTTTGCTACTGAATTTGTTTGGCCATCTAAGGCCAAACCCTTTACTTGCAATGATCTGAAACCGATTCATAAGAATCGTGATGAAGAGATGAAGTTTACTTTTAACATTGCTAAGTGTGATAGAATATTTGATGCTTTGCTGCGGGCTAAGATTACTAGAATATCTCATACTTTATCGCCGTTTGAAGAGCTAAAACGGCGTGGTTATTGCAAGTATCATAATTCTTTTTCTCATACTATTAACGATTGCAATGTTTTTCGACGACAGATACAATCGGCCATTAATGACGGACGATTGAACTTTTCTGAGATGCAAGTTGAGAAACAACCTTTTCCAATGAATACCATGGATTTGGAGGGGAAGAAGCTACTCATTCGACCTGAGGTAGCCGAATCTGCTAATAAAGCTAATATCATTATTGGTGAGCCTAGGAAAGACAAGGAAGGCAGCACGGTCTTGGGGAGACATGTCGTGTTTGATAAGCAGCCCGATGGCAAGGAAGTAATAAAAATCACCATAAAGAATCCTACACTAGGGGGGCAACCGCAAGTGCAAGAAAATACTCGAGTTAAATTTGTCAAACCCAAGAGTCCAGAAGTTGGCAAGTGGAAGAGGAATGAAGCTAAAGTGCAATGCAAGCGGATCAAGCCAACTTTTGATATGTTGCTATCCAAATATGCTAATCAGTCGGCTGGTCCTAGCTCTAACCGGCCATCATACTTGAAGCGACCAAGGTCACCATCAGATGATATGTTCAGTAAGTATATGAAACCGAGTAGACCAAAGGCGTTGTTTCCAGAAGAGCAAAGGCAAACTATTTGGGGTCGACTTGAATACTCATATAATGGCCGACTGAACATCGGTAACTACCGGTCGGCTGGTCAAAACATGCGACCGGATGGAAATTATCCGAGTGTAAGAATGCACCCAGGTGGAAGCTATCCGAGTGAAAGAATGTGGCCAAGTAGATTCCATCCGACTGAATTCCATCCGAGTGATATCCATCTGAGTGGATTCCATCAGAGTAAAAAGGTGCGCCCGAGTGGAAATTTCATGCATCTGGAAAGTCGAAAAGAATGGCGTGTTAAATCACCAAGTGTTGCAGCAGTTGAGTCGGGAAAAGGCAAGGAGAAAATGGATGTTGACTCACTTATCTTGTGCACCGAAACATTCGCCATACAGCAGCCCATTGTGCATAGCAATCCGACTGAGCCGATACTTGCTATCGCGCCAAAGCACTCGGCTAATGACCATGAGGCAAGCACCAGCTAGGTAAAAACGAGAGATCCTAAATACACTCAGCCAAAGTGGTGTCCTCCAGGGCTAACAAAGACACAAAATAGGAAACTACAGAGGTTAAGGAGTCAAGAGATGGCAGAACAGGAGGCCGAGAAACAAAGGGATAAGTTGTTCAATGACACTCGACCGATGGTTCCACCAAAACAAGTGTGGAGGCCTAAACAAATACAAGATACAACAACTTCTACATCTATCACAGCAATACCTACATCACCAAAGGAGGACGATGCAATAGATATGACATCGTCTGCGACACTTCTTACTTCTCCTTCACTCGGACAAATTTCAGAATCTATGGATGCACTCGAGGAGGAGGCTGGTATGTTGGACTATGAGTGTACGCCGGTTCATGAAGGTATGGATATCAATATGGTGTATTACTTACCTGCTGAGTTTCGTGCTGTAGATGAAAAAGGGGAGGTGGCTCAGCTGGATTTGTCCCTAAAAACGCAATATTCGAGAAGCCAAAAGAACCAGTAACGCATCTTAAACCATTATATCTCAGAGGTCATATCAATGGGTCGCCGCTCACTCGGATGCTTGTTGATGGTGGTGCTGTGGTAAATCTTATGCCCTATTCGGTCTTCAAGAAATTGGGTTTGCCTGATGAAGAATTGATCAAGACCAATATGGTACTCAACGGATTTGAAGGCAAAGAGAAAACTGAAGCCAATGGTGTGATGTATGTGGAGCTTACAGTCGGAAGCAAAACTTTGGCTACTGCATTCTTTGTCGCTGAGGTGCAAGGTAACTACAACGTCATACTAGGCCGCGATTGGGTTCATGCAAACCAGTGCGTGCCATCCACTATGCATCAGTTTTTGATTCAGTGGGTTGATGATGAAGTGGAAGTTATTCATGCGGATAACTCGGCATGTGTTGCTTTGGCCGATGCATCGATGGATTGGCAACATCCCAATGCTACTTGCTTGACGGGACGTGACTTATCAGAATTTGATTTTCTCAGCGCGACCAAGAATGGTTTTGTGCCCGTCTCTTTAAAGCCGAGTGAATGCAATCGGCTCCAAGGTATGATATGTTTAAATGGATCCTAATTCTGAGTGGTTACAAAAATGTCTTGTAAAGTATCGGTCCAATGAGAACGATATGTATGAGTCTATAGAGGAGTTGGATGACATGGATAAACTTGGACAAGGTTTTACATCAGCCGATCCGTTAGAAGAGGTAGATATTGGAGATGGTTCAGTCACTCGACCGACATTTATAAACAAAAATTTGAAAGCCGATTGTAAGGCTAAGTTAATCGAGCTATTGAAAGAATATGTTTGTTGCTTTGCATGGGAATATCATGAGATGCCAGGGTTAAGCCGAGAGCTAGTGGAACATCGGTTGCCTATAAAGGCCGGTTTTAGACCTTATAAACAGTCGGCCAGAAAATTTAATCCAAAAACATATTACCGGATCAAGGAAGAGATCGGTCGACTACTTGAAGCTAATTTCATTCGACCTTGCAGGTATGCCGAGTGGATTTCTAACATTGTCCCAGTAGAGAATAAAGGATCTGGCAAGTTGAGGGTGTGCATTGATTTCAGAGATTTGAATAGGGATACACCCAAAGATGAGTATCCTATGCCAATAGCCGATATGCTTATTAATGATGCTTCTGGACATAAGGTTATTAGCTTTCTAGATGGTAATGCCGGATACAATCAAATTTTTATGGCCGAAGAGGACATGTACAAAACGGCTTTCCGATGTCCTGGTTTCCTTGGTTTATTTGAGTGGACAGTGATGACATTCGGATTAAAAAATGCTGGAGCCACGTATCAAAGGGCTATGAATTTAATTTTTCATGATTTACTCGGTGCCATACTTGAAGTTTATATTGATGATATTGTTGTCAAATTGGATGCTTTTGAATCTCACTTGGCCGATTTGCGTTTAGCTTTCGAAAGATGAAGAAGTATGGACAGAAGATGAATCCTTTAAAGTGTGCATTCAGTGTATCAGCTGGCAAGTTTTTGGGTTTTATTATTCATGAAGATGGCATAGAGATTGATCCCAAAAAGACAGAGTCCATACATAAAGTGGAGGCTCCAACATGCAAGAGAGATATGCAAAAGTTTCTTGGCAAGGTCAATTATTTGAGAAGGTTCATAGCTAATCTATCAGGGAAAGTTGATGCATTTATTCCTATCCTTCGGTTAAAGAATGATGCTGATTTCACTTGGGGGGCAAAACAGCAAGAAGCATTTGATATGGTCAAGAATTATTTGTGCACTCCTCCGGTGATGAAAGCACCCAAGCATAGGGAACCCTTCAGACTTTACATTGCAGCAGAGGAAGGAGTTATTGGTGCTGTTCTAACTCAAATAACCGAAGGAAAAGAGCATGCCATCACTTATTTGAGCCGCCGCCTATTGGACGCAGAGACAAGGTATACATTTATTGAAAAATTATGTCTATGTTTATATTATGCTTGCACAAAATTGAGACATTATTTAGTACCGAGTGCTTGCATAGTAGCTTGTCAGACCGATGTCATTAAATACATGTTGCATAGACCAATTCTTAGTGGTAGAATTGGCAAGTGGGCTTGTGCTTTGATTGAATATGATTTGGCCTATGAATCTCTAAAATCCATGAAAGGCAAAATCGTTGCTAATTTTATTGTTGAACATCGGATTGATGACAAGCATGATGTTGATATAAACCTTGTCTCAATAGTACCATGTAGATTATATTTTGATGGTTCAGTTTGTACCAATGGCCAAGGTGTTGGTATTGTTTACATATCTCCTCATGGTGCTGTTTTTGAAGCCTCATGCCGCTTAGAATATTTTTGTACAAACAATCAAGAAGAATATGAAGCATTATTATTCGGCCTAGAGATGTTACTTGCTATAGGTGTTACACATATTGAGGCTTATGATGATTCATTACTAGTGGTGCAGCAAATATCCAAAGTCTTTCAGTGTTTGGACGAATCACTTAATGTTTATCTTGATAAATGTCTAAATATAATTTCTACTTTGGATTGCTTTAGCATTGCTCATATATCTAGACATGACAATTGGAAAGCAAATAAATTGGCACAAAAAGCATCCGGATATCATGTTGATCATGGCATGTTTCATATGTCTCAAAGACCGATGTCTTGTCTTGCCAATATGGGAGAGGCCGAACCTGAACCCACTGATTCGGCCATTAACAAAAAGTCTAGTGCAGGTAACAATCCCGACTGGAGGAAGCCCATTGTTGATTACTTGTGCAATCCGAGTGAAAGGGTGGACAGGGCTGTTCGGCGTATGGCTTTCAAGTATACAATGAGAGATGATGGTCTTTATCGCCAAACAGTCGATGATATTCTTCTAAAGTGTTTGTATGAGGACCAGGCAAGAGTTATTGCGAAGGTGGGAGAGGTATATGAAGGCATTTGTGGCACTCATCAGTCGGCTCCCAAGATGAAATGGTTATTGCGACGTGCTGGGTTTTATTGGCCGACTATGATTAACGATTGCTTTAGATAGTATAAAGGGTGCGAAGCTTGTCAAAAATTTGGTGATATTCAATTGGCTCCTGCTGCTATGTTGCATCCTATTATCAAGTCGTGGCCTTTCAAAGGATGGGGTTTAGACTTTATTGGGCAAATTCATCCATCTTCCTCAAAGGGGCATCGGTTCGTATTGGTGGCAACTGATTATTTCACTAAATGGTCTGAAGCAGTACCTCTCAAGAACATGACACATACAGAGGTAATTCAATTCATAACCGAGCACATTATTCATAGATTCGGTATTCCTCAAACATTAACAACAGATTAAGGTTCATCTTTCATGTCACACCAAGTCAGAGAGTTTGCCGGATCTTATAACATAAAGTTGCTCAATTCCTCTCCATATTATGCCCAAGCTAATGGACAAGCTGAGTCTAGCAATAATATTTTAATCAAACTCATCAAGAAAAAGATTGAAGATAATCCAAAGAGATGGCATGAGTTGTTGTCTGAAGCTTTGTGGGCACATAGAATTTCCAGGCATGGTGCTACGAAGGTGACCCATATGAGCTAGTATATGGTCAAGAGGTCGTTTTACCAGTGGAAGTAAATTTGAATGCTTTGAGAATAGCCAAACAAAATGATTTATTGGCAGTAGACTTTTATAACTTGATGATGGACAATATTGATGAGGTTGCCGATAAATGTTTGGTTGCTTTGAAGTCCATAAAGAGAGACAAGTTGAGGGTTGCAAGAGCTTACAATAAGAAAGTTAAGTTGAAGAATTTTCAAGTTGGTGATCTCATCTGGAAAGTGATTCTGCCGATTGGTTCAAGAGATAGAAAATTTGGGAAGTGGTCTCCAAGTTGGGAAGGTCCTTTTAGAATTACAAGAGTTGTCCCGGAAATTCATATTCGGTGGAATCAATACAAGGGGCATTGTTACCTCGAGCTCTCAATGGCAAATATTTGAAGAAGTACCACCCGAGTGTGTGGCAGGAAGCCTAAGTAGGCAATGGCCGATATATGATTATCGCCCTTAGCACAAACATGGCCGATACATAATTATCGCCCTAAGAAAAATAAATGGCCGATGGAGTGTTGATATCGTCCTTAGAACAAATACTATGCATATTATTTTTCGGCGTGCAAGCTTTGCCGAAAAACAGGGGGGCATGTGTTGACACCTGATTTTGGCAAGATACAGATTGCAATGAAGATGGTCTCGAGTGAACAGATTTTCAGCATGAAAAGATTCACGTCGCCGAGTGGAACCACTTTGATGTTTCGGTTATATTCATTCGACTTTATCTTACGGACCGAAACTATACTCCGAGTGATATAATTCAATGTTCCGAGTGGTTTTTGGCCAATCACGTTTTCAAGATGACCTCGGATGAAGAAGAACTCTTAAGGAATTGTCTTCGTCTCGTCGAGGCAATCGACTTTGATATATAAATCATCTCAATCCGAGTTCATATGCAAAAGTTAGAGGCAATACACTGCAGACCGAACCTCAACGGAAATATGGCGCGAGGTGCCAGACACTTGTCTGATAGGTTGCGCGAGTACGGCCATCAAGACGGTCTTGAATCGAAAAACCTTCAACACGAAAAAGTTTTGTCTCGTCGAGCCGATCGTTTTTCATATAAAATTTGTCTCAATCCGAGGTCGTATGCAACCTGGAGAGGCAAATCAAGATCAGGCTGTGTTTTCAATCGGAAAATCCGAGTGAAAAGTTTACCATCCGGGTGAAAACCTACCGATCGAGTAAAAGGTCGAGTGAAAAACTTATTGATCGAGTAAAAGATTGGCTTCCGAGTGAAAATACAGTAATCCGAGTGAAATTATCATCTGAGTGAAGTTATTCCGAGTGAAAAGATTACCATCGGAATGAAAACTTGACGTTCGAGTAAGATATTGCCTTCCGAGCGAAATATAGTCATCCGAGTGAAAGATTGTCTTCCGAGTGAAATTATAGTTATCCGAGTGAAAGATTGTCTTCCGAGTGAAAGACTCTAACATCCGAGTGAAAAGGTCCAGTCGGACGAAAAACTCTAATATCCGAGTGGATGAGCTCGGATCCGAGTGAAACTGAAGATGTGCCCGAAAGGTAATCCAGATGACCTCGGATGGAAAAGTGATCAACACGTAAGTTGTGCGCATCGTCAAAACGGTGAACTTTGGTTTCGGAGTCATTATCATATGAGATAGTATACGGCCTGTAAGTTCACTACGAGACTCAGCCAATCCAGTCCGTTACATGATCGAGTCCGACTGGATATTAAAGATGGCTTCGTAGAATATTCAAGATGGTCTTATTTGGAAAAGTGTTCAACATAAGGATTGTTCGTCTCGTCGAGGCGCACAAGTTTCATATTTGGGCCGTCTTGATCGGAGGTCGTATGCAAGCTCGGCGGCCCGTGCAAGGAGGAAGACAGAAGTTGGGCCAGATTCAGACTGAATCCGAGTTGGAATAGAACTAGGACTCTAGGACGTGAATTGATGTAATTTTTTGTAAGGAAAGCCTAGATGAATCCTTTGCTTGTACGGTACGTCCAGACGCCTCTTATATATGTTGGGGGTGATGGCCGATTGAACAACACACAATCGAACAAATCAATATACTACTTTTTCATCTACGTTTTATCTCTTCATCGTTTTTCTATCTCGTTCTTCGCTGTTCTTCGTGTTTGAGAGCTGTGAATCCCGAGGCTCTAGGGGTGAGAGAATCGACCTAGGGAAGCCCATAGCCGCCGCACTCCCTGACGAGGTCCCTCCCGGGGGTGTGGGGTTTTCGGGTCTGCAAAAGCGCCCGTCGACTGTCTTGCGTATCGCGCTGTCGGTCGGGTCTCCTTTGACGTGAGCTACGGTGCATCACTCCCGGCGTCGAGGGTACACGTGACGTGTTCGTGTGTCAACAGTAACTAGGCCAGCCGATTTCCCCCGTCTACCCCCATTACTTGTAGCCCTCAGTCACTATCGACCCAGTCTCCTGTTGAATTAGCACATAATTATGGTATGAAATACAGTGGAAACAAGTAATCTTAGGTTCCATTTGATTCAACTTCCCTACCTGAGCTCTGATGTGAAATGTCAAAAGCTAATCAAATGGGAAACTTATACCATAGATTCTCACATGACAGCGACTTTAGCATAGTGTATTTTCCACAGCCACATGCAACCACTCTACACTAGTTACCACCACTGTGAGGGCATACATTTTGCGAAAAGTAATCACCTTCCTTTCATTTAGTTGTTGTTCAACATAACTTTATCTAGTAATTCAAGGATCATTGCTTAGTACAGAAGAAAACATATGCAACAACATACATGGAGAAAATAGCTCTAGCAATACCCCACATGCTACTCGGATAATGGTTGGGTCAAGAGAACCTCCAAACTGCAATTGTAATATCAACACATTGACACGATTTTTTAATGTGGAGCCCTTTCGCACCCCCGCCCCTCCCCAAAAAACAAATTGGGTGAAAACCACGGTCTGAAGTCACCCAAATCTTCGTCCACTATTATCAAATGTGGAACACATCAAGTTTTTTCTCTAGGTGACACCAGAGGCAATCATACATCAAGATTTCTATATGTTGGATAGTAAAAACAAGATTAGAGTTTGCAAGAACAAGGGATTGAAACAATCTTACCCAAAAAATGGTGGAACCACATCTTGAAGGAGAGAAAGTGGTGAATATAATCTTCACAACCTTGGGGATGGATCCTTTGCTTGATCAGCAAGCTTTTTTGCTTCAATCTCCCTGTCTCCCTTTCACTCTCTTGGTTTTCTTTTTTCTTCTCCAATGGACGCTCAACCTAGATTTGTCGTTCTTCTTGGTGGCTACTAGATGGGAGGCTATACATCCCCTTACCCTCATGTGCAAAGTCCAAAATCACCCTAGGTCATAAACCTAATGGGTAGTGGGCTCTTGCACAACATTGGGCTGCCTAAAAGGCTTCAAAAAGTCATCTTCTAACAATTCACATGAAGAGGATATCCTAACACCTCTACCACTGACCCAACAGCTACCACGCCACTTTGCGGTGGGCGTTGTTGCCACATCGCCTCACAACATGGCCATCCCTCTAACCACTTTGTGGCGCCGATGAATCCCCTCATACCCAGACGCCCAACCTTCAACCTTCAGACTCTCCTTCGCCGACGCTGGCACAACCAGACACATCGTCTATGTCTCCAGCTTGTTCAAGGATCACCTCCACCAAAGGGGTCATGGCCGACCAGGAGGCTATAGCATCCCCATCAACGATTTGGTACTGCATAGAACCAACTGATGCCTAAATCATTTGTAGGCAACTTACAAATTGCAAACGTGTTTGTGTTTCATGGGTTAACAGACGACGAGTTGAATTGAACATGATATATGTGCATAACAAATAGCCATTTACCAAAGAAATAACAAGAAAAGTTAACTTACAATTTGGATATCCATTAATTCCAGAAAAAAATACACGTGTACAATAGCTTTGATCCAGTTACATAACTACAAATTACATCATCAACAATCATACAGATCCAATATGATGTGTGTGTACTGTACACATACATAGTTGTAACTGTTCCTAACGACCAAGTGCAAACCATTGTTCTGAACTTCTTATTTTTGAATAGTGGTAGCTTGTAGCCCTGCCCGTGCACCACCATATTTGCGGTGCACCTGACTGAATCCCCCTGATTGTGGGGGTGGGGTCTTATGATGGCTTCAAATGTGGAGAAAATTGTCTGTAACTTTCACATGGAGATGAATCTCATAAATTGGCTCCCAAACCTTATCTTGTAAGACCAGCTCTCTTCTTATTAAGTATCTTAGCTTTCCCTTGCACCAACCTAAAATTAGGAAAGAAGATTTTCAACCTATTTTTGATGAGATCATCAAAAGAGTTGTTGGCTAGCCCATAGTGGTAGAGTGACTTTGATCCATCCCTGTCTGGCTAGCATCCCTACCTATATGATAAGTGATTAAATAACCTAGAAGGAATTTCTCTTTGACTGATTCTCGGATGGCCCATTGCTTTTTGGATAATTATGATGGACATCATAAATATCACCTTTCCCATTGGGATCTCCTTTGCATTGTAAAAGAATTAGGGGTTTAGACTTACCTAATCTTTCTGAAGTTAATATCTACCTTTTAGGCTCTTGGATTAAAAAGCATCAACTGGATGATAATAAGCTTTGGAAACAAATTACTAATTTTAAGTATAAGACTAAATCTCTTAATATCTGTGTTTGCCCTAATAACATTGATCTCTCCTTATGAAAATGGGTTTTGCGGGATACTAAAGCTAAAGAATTGGGTATCACTAGAACGTAGGCGATGTTAAGAAGATTAAATTTTTGGATGATCTTTGGTTTGGTCATGCTAGTCTAGCTACACAATTTTGGCACTTGTACATCATTTGTAATGAGCATAACCTTACTATTGTTGATGTGAATGGATCTATCCTTAAAATCACCTTTAGGAGGTGCTTTGACCAATAGCTCATGGATAAAGGGCTTGACTTAGCATTGCCAAGTCTTGTTTCTCTGATGATGAAGGTGTGCTTGTTTGCCAATGTGAGTCCAACGAGGTTTCTAGCAGTTCTTTGTATAGTTTGGTTATTTTAGAGGGATTGTCCTAGTTCAAATGAGTTGCATCAAGAAATTGGTTGTGCCATCCAAACTTCACATTTTTTGTGGTTACTGGCCAACAACAAATTTTCTACTAGTGATAATCTAGTTAAAAGGCAAAATGTGCCTGATCTATCTTGCTTGTTCTGTTGTGATAGAGAAACCTACTCTCATTTATGTTTTGATTGTGATGTTTCTGTTGAGGTTTGGATGAAATTAATGGTGTTGATAATTTCAACTCGATTGTCTGCTGGTGGATTAGTAATTCTTCTCACAAAGTTGCAACCATTGTGAATGATCCTACCCTCTTAGTTCTGTGGAAAACTTGGAATAACATTATTTCTTTAACTATTCTTGTTGATCTAGTTTCAGTATTTCTTTCCCGGTGGAAAATTCTCCTGAATCAAGATCCCAGAGCTCACCTTCAAAGAGTGATAGGAGATTTGTAACACATCACAAGGAGTCCCCCAATGCTTCTATGGCTTGAAATTTCCTGAATCTATGCTCTTCCATGGTGCAACTACCCACCCGCCTCTTCCTTGAGTCGAGCCTCAGCGCTAAGCTAGCATGATCGAGGTCCCAGTCATTGTCATGTTGCCCCAAGAACTGGATATCATAAGTACACTTGACGAATAACTCTCATTGGCATCGTAGCTCTGTTAACTGAATCCAGAGCAGAGGTAGCATGCTACCTAAACCTTTCTCCAAAGCAAAAGAAACTGATCAAGCTCATTCTCGGAAGCAATACTATGAAGAGCATAGTTGGCAATGGATGTCACCAAGCTAATCAATTTGCTTCCTTTTTGTGGCAAGGTGGCAGAGATCAGGGCCCATCTATGCCACCAATCTTCCATCCAACCATTTATTCTTCCAAGAAGAAGTCATTTTTTCGCCTCCAATAGAAATAGTACAACATGCCGCACACATATCTAAGTGAATATGATCGCACTGTGTGGGAGTGCCCTTCCAAGGCATGTCTTGATCACATAAAAACAAAAGCCTGGTTAATCTCAAGGCTATGCTAAAGCAGTGAACATGCTTAATGTCAAGCCCCCCATATTTCTTGGGGGGGGGGGGTGCAGTTCAATTGACATCCACTTTTTTACAGTGTTGCCATGCACTTCTTTGTCCCCTGCCCAAAATGAAATTCCTTCTTGATGGTACATAAAGCCGTCAGTACCTTCTGTAGGGTAGCGAACGCTGCCAGAAGTACCATATCAAAGGTCACACGAGGAACTTACCCAGGTTCGGGGCTCCATGGAGGAGTAACACCCTACGTCCTTCTTTTGGTTTGTATTCATGATCGAGTACCTCATGCGAGGGTTACAATTGGGGTGGGGGGGGGGGGGTTGATGTATGGCTACCGAGAGTATGTTTCTACGGGAGTAGATGCAATGGCTGGCCCTAGCCCTCACCTTATAAAGGTGATGAGTGCTAGGGTTTTACATATGGTAGATTCAATCTAGCTGTTGCCTTCTTGACTTGCACCCCAAAATGATCCCTTGATGCTCATCCATGCTCCAGGATTCCCTCCTGTGGTCGGGCTTTCGCCGAGCTTCATGGGCCCCGAGACGGTCCTGTTGCCGGGCTTTCCATTGAGAGGCCACCCCCGTGTATTGCACCTTGTCATTTCTAAGCCCAACAACCCTTCTTTGAAGCCCATTTGTTACCGTCGAAAGGGTGAGGAACTAGGTTGCAATAGAGCTCACCGTTACAAGCCTTTCAACCCCGGAAAGAAGCTTTCCTTTCAAAGATTTCAACACCTCACTAAGCATCCTACTCTCCTTTGTGTAGATTATTGTACAAGCACTGCCCCGGAGATGGCTATTGTGCTCTTTGAGGGGTGGTGAGGATAGTAGCCATACCTTCTTTCACCTACATCTTGACCCAATTTAGATGGGATGCATCCACGAGGTCACCGGGTGTGATTGGGATTCGACGTCCTTCGCAGACTTTCATGCCCTCAGTGGTAGATTTTTGGGTTTAGCGCATAGGGTTACGTGGTTGGGTTTTGCGAGTCCCATCGAAGGAATTTCCATTAAGCATCGTGCTGGCTGCCTATACGAAATGACTATTCTTGCAGCTATGGAGGCAACTCAGCAAGACCAAGTACTCGTCGACCATTGACAACTTGATACATCACCTATGTGGTCATGTTGTGGTTCTAAGGCTGGTCATAGTGGGGAGTAACTTATACTAGTGTCATGCATATGACACTAGTCTAAGTTACTACCTTCATAGTGCAAAGTATCTTAGTGGTAGTGTCATAGATTGTTTCATTTATTGCCTTATAGACTCATTTTACCTCGGGGAGCGTTATGTTACAGTAACATATTATGTTACTCCAAACACCGCTCTCCTCATTAAATACTTGCCACATAAGCAAAATTGTCTTGGGGTGTGTTAAGTTACTACCTAAGTTACCCCCACTATGGCTAGCCTAAGGGAAGGGGACAATGGCGATGATGATTGAGTGGTAATGTGTGTGTGCATGTGTGTGTGTGTGCGCGCGCGCGCGCGCGTGTGTGTGTGCGCGTGCGTGCATGTGTGTGTGCGTGCGTGTGTGCGTGTTTTGGCTCTTGAGCCAAGGGCCCACATAGGTTTGTGTGTGTACTTTTTTTTTTTGAGAATGTGTGTGTACTTCCATTTATCTTCTTGAAGCTTGGAGTGGTACTCTGTAAGGGCTTCAGCTCGCTAAAGCCGGGCAATATGCCTTCCGTCTAATAGGATTGTACATGTCGAACAGCAGGCCAGTGACGAACAGCTACACCATGACGCTACATCCAGTCTCAACCTTGGGCTCCTTCAGTTAAAGAAGTTCAAACAATCTTTGCTGCTAAAGCAGTAAAAACTTGGCAGGTTTCTGATAACATTGACATGTTTCTTTCAACTCTTATATGCTAGTTGAGTAATATATGATAAAATGTGACTTTTGTCGCCACTTGACATATTACAATTTCGTCATGCAGAGTTTATTGAACAGTTAGACATTAGAAAGTGACACTCGCACGGTCCTATCCTCAGAACCTGATAAGTACGGAAATTCTACATCCACAGGACAACTTGCAATCTTATTTCATTGGTCTGCCGTGCCGTACATTGCTTGATTTCCTTATTAGAGGCTGAAACTTGGTAGTTGACAACTGATAACCCCTAATTAGCAGAGAGAATTTTGGTAATCATTGACATTTTTTATTAGCCGCCATTTTGCTGCGAGGACAGGACAGGACAGCTCAGTATGCTGCAATCTGGTTGAGTTGACCAAATTCAAAGAAATGGTCTGACAGAGGATACATACATGTCAATTAACGGAACTCCTTTGATAATGTACCTCTTATGCTTTTAGCTTCTGATGCAAATTCAAATAATGGCATCCCTGCTAATCAATCAATTGAGAGGTTTTATCCAGCTGGTAATCTTCCCATATACCATATGCACAACTTCTGCATGGTTTTGATCGGTTCGATCTATTGCGATATGACATGCTATCTATTTACTACAACAACGAAGACTAAACCGACACCGATGTTCTTCAAACGAGCAAGAATAGTTACAGTACATTTTCTAGGCAGAGGTACACACAAATAATAAGCCTGGTGAGAAAAAGGCTTCATTGCACTAATAATACTAAATTGTGAATATGTAAATTTGTGTTCATTTTGTAGTGGCGCTTTCGAACTAGATCTGTTTGGGAGTTGGGATTTCCATTGTCCCCGTCAAAGGAGGCAAACCATCTTCAGTTTATCCCTTGTGTGGAGGCTTGAGATAAACACATGGAGGAGATGGAGATGATCTGACTTTTTGGCATTATTGGCATGACCTAGGTTTTTCATTTTCCGTTGAATAACACCCGATTGAGAGGCTTCAATGGAAAAGGATTTAAAGAGATCTTAGCTGGTTTATGCTCCGATGCCGTGGTTATAAGTTGACTCCTTTAATGTTAAACATCTACTTGTCATTTTCCTGTATATTATATATACAGCCGGTGAGTTTTCAGCTTTGATAATTTAATTTAACTGTACGGAATCAAATCTAACGTGTAGGTCTCATGCGATGCAACCAATAGATGATTAAAGAAGTTTGTCTTGGTGACATCTCAAAAAACTCAATGCTTGGTGCAAACATTGACCTTCGTCAGTATAATAGCTGTTGCGTGTCAGTGCGAACTACTGGGATAATGTTGTTAATGAATCCAAATAGTCAAAGGTTAAGCTATCGTCATTCCCAGTTTACAATTATATGAGGGCTGCTGTTTCATTTTGCTCACTCTTTTTAACAGTTATTTTACCTCTCTTGACTTTTACCGAAATAGGCTTACGCCCCGCTATATTGATATAGCAACCACCCTCTCTTGACTTTTAGGAAAACTGTAACATTGTACGCTTCAGGGAGGTTTAGATACGTTGTGTGAGAACGAACCTATTGGATGTACAGTTATACTTTTATTCTTGAAATCAAGTAGATATGACTTCAGATGAGTCCTATTCAAGATATGGTTCAGTTTGCGCTAAATTGATGTATATGTTTGTAAAAATGTGTTGAATGCACATGCATCCTTGTCATGCACAAAGTATTCAGCAGCTAAATGATGATCTATAAATTCCTTTCTTTTCTTACCAGGCTCAGGATATATATTGCAGTCAGGGTTACGCTTTGATCTTGCCCATCATGAGAAGCTTGTGAAAAATAATTCTATTATAAGATTGAAATATCAGCAAGCCAAAGATGGTTTAGCTAACAGCATGAGTTCTAACTTTGTTTTCATATTGTACTGCATAGTCACCTTGGCCACTCCCCTCTGATATGCAATTCCCGCATACTTAAAGTTCACAACCACTGAAAGTGGCACATACTAAATTTCGCTAAGGTCACGAAATGATCGATGATTGAAAGCAGGACTCTCCTTGATATATCCCCAGAAAAAAATAGAAGGATTGAAAAACTAGACTCTATTACTATGTATACAACCGGCCCCCATTTGGTCAATGGTCTGAGATTCTATCATGGACGCCACCAGATCTAGTCTATTCAAGACACATGGTGTAGATATATAGTCAAATAGGACATTTGTACATATAGTCTCCGACTGCTACCAGCCAGAGCATCAATTTCTACATTAATCTCTTTGGACTATCAAGTCATATATACCAACTCTCACAGCATGGCTCTATGAAGAAACAATTAAGCCCGAACAAACCGAACCATCGCCATCGCAGCCAACCCAATTGCACATATTTGTGACAGCGAAATACATGGAGTTGGAACAGGGTCTGCAGGACCTAAGTACCAGAAGAAGATACAAGTTCCATGGATATGGTGAAGGGCATGTTGCCGCGAAGCTGAAGGTAATGGCAGGGAAGGGAGATGCACCACAGAAAAACCCACCTAAAAGGTCTGATGCCATGACAGGATTCAAAGTTTTTTATACGGGATGCTTTGTTCTTCATTCATCTCAGGATTTCACACATAATTATATGGCTCTCCATGCGGATGGGCACACCGGAAGAAAGGTATGGTTAAATATAGAAAGGCCTGCTGAACTGTTGAAGATATATTCTGCTCTTTGAGAATTTCAGTCAAGTAGGAATGTGGGATATAGCATATTTTTGCTTCGACGATTGCCATAAACAAATTGTCATTATTATTGGTAACCTGTCGTGAACTGTATTTGAGAATGTTCAGCTCATAAACAACCGAAACCTCAGACTCGCTAGAGGATTGTGTAATGGGTGACAATGAGTCTATGACCATACGATTGACGCCACTTGCGGTTGAACAGTTCATGAGAAATGAACACGTCTTTTCATCAACTCGACCACCTACAATGAACCTACATAATTCCAATACCAAGAATTCTAAAGTTCAGAAACTAGCAGCTATTTTGACCGTCGGATGCCACTTGCGCACATTTTAATGGGAAAAAAAGAAACTCAATCAATAGATGTGATAGGTCGGCACATGCTAGTTGAGGACTCCCAATACTGTGTACGCGACGGAAGTTGACGGAAGAATACAAAAACAGGCATGTATCGTGGGGTCATGGCATGGCATGGGTAAGAGACTTGCCTTCAGCTAAGCAACAGGTTTGAAATTGGATGGTTATTACCCCAAATTTCTCGATTGGCTGCCGATGAGTAGCCTTTCCCTTGCCCCCATGTCGATTGTACTGTTGCCAGGCTCCACTTGTTGACGTTATTGTTGAAAATCTCGGCTCCAGACGCCACTAAACGATGCATCGCTGTCTGACTGAAAGAATCAGTATTGTAATTTATCTGATAAAAATCTGCGCATATATTGAATCCTTGGTACACATCTTTTCTTGCAAGGAGGTTAATTATCAGCAAGGAAATTCCAAATTTAATTGTTCATAGATTTGACCCCTCAACTCTGCCTTAATTTTTCTCTGAAGAAGTGTTGCTTTCTGATCTGTACTTAGCCTACCACGAGTCGAGGACACTTGCATGTTAGGAAGCCAACAAGGGCACAGCTAATCTCCGATGCTAGCATAAAAAATTGGTTCATGTCACATAAGCATGACATAGCTTGGGCGTCAACTTGAAGCTTCCCCCTCATCATTGCTGGCACTTACTGAATTAATTAACTATCAAGGACACATTGTTTCGGTCATGTCAATGTGCTCTTGTGATCGATCTGTTCTCCATGGACCCAACCACCCTATGGGTTCTACTTGCCAAACTCTTGGTAACCTAAACAATATATTTTATCAAGATCAACTAAGCTATATATAGGCTCCTACAAGGTCACCAAGTACACTTTCTGATATGATGACCGCCACTCATGTCACCATTTGAGTAGCCGATTGAGTTGCAGTATTGGTATCACCAAAACCATTCTAATCTTATCATGCACACATTCTTGCTAGCTTTCATTTGATACCATGTGCATTCAAAGAAAAAGAGGCAATAGCTGCATCTGAACAAGCAATCAGCCGTCGTAACTTTATGTAGCTAATACCTTACTCCTGATTTTGTTCGCATCTCACGGATCAGGGATTCTTATGTAAGTATACACAAGTAGCTAGTCAAGTACAATGCAATTCTTCCTTTAGAACAACTATACAAACTAGGATTCATTCGCAGAAGCAACATAAGTAGTCCCTTGTGTCATGTGTATAAGGACTAGGCTCTACATGGTATACAATATACATATATAGGCAGGTAATTAGATACTTGGTGAAGTCACATACATAGAAAACTGAAACAAAACGATCAGTCAACTTAAAGGATGAATCTGAATTCAATTGAACATGGCAACCGTACAATTGGTACTCTAGGGCCTACAGGTAAAATTATTGCTGATCACCATGTTCACCTCTAACCTCAAGATATTATGAATTGAGGTTCCTTTATAAGGAAAGAAGAGTTGACTTCTGAATTCTGATCCATACACAGGCATGAATGCATACCACCACAGTGCCAATTTTGTATGTCTCATTGTAACACTTGCAAGTTATCTTTCCTTCCTCCCAAGTCAAACAAGTATACATGCACATGTGACAATAAGAAAAATGGGAGACAAAGACATAATCAACCGGCTATAAGTATGAAATAATAATTGTTGTAAACAGAAACGTCCAACTAACAAATGTATTGAATTAATAATGCCACTTGTTACCTAGGAAAGTAGAAGTCATCCAAATTTTCTTTAGGAGAAATAAAAGAGGAAGCAAACTTGAAAAGACCGATCACACACATCTATTGTTCGGTGGAAGCCATCTATTTTTTTTAAATCCAGGTTTTACCTACCCTCTTAAATTGCTGCAAATTTCAATCGCTGAGCCACCTAATTAACATAGTGTGCAAAGTCCGGCTCATGTGCAAAAATTTAAACACCAAGCTTGAACAGCACTTCAGCCCCCAAATGGAAAATTAGGCAAATTAATTAAGCTTATATTTACAAAACAAAATGTTATTCTCTAGCTCTAGCTGGGTAAATGATGGGTGCAAGTGCAAGTACTGAGAATTTTAGCATAGAGGTCTGTTGCAAATGGACGACGAAAGCCATGAACTATTGCATATAGGGCAATAAGCAATAGAAAATGAAGGCTTCAACGCATTGGGATCTAAAAACAAGGGTGACACTAGCTAGATCCATGATAACTGTACCGGTAACAGAGAGCACCAATGGGATCACCAGCCAGAGTCTAAAAGACCACCCCAAGCTGAACTATATAGTTACTATACTCAGTTACTCACACTGTATTCTAGGCAAATGGTGCATTTGTTTACTGTGTTGATATGTTGATTTCCAAAGAACTCCATGCAAGTAGTCCACTACTGAACGTGCATGTGTGTGGAAGAGGGAAACCTTGGATCTAGGGGGGAGATATATCTAAGTCATGGTCCAAGCTTTGCAGGTCTAGCCCAGTTTTTGATGATAGATCTGACTAACTAGCAAGAAATTATTGGTTTTATTAAACTATTTGTAATTCTGTTTAAAAATGTTTTTTGTTGAATAAATTCTCTTTTTAACCACTTTGACTACTCTAATTCATTGTTCTGTGACATAATTACATAACTACTAATTAATAACAAGTACACCGCCAAAATTAAATGGACTTCTTTCTGGCAGGAAATTCTGACTTGTGTAGAAGACACATGGGACCGCCATGTCCTCCACCTCTCACCAAATGTCATTACATGGATTCAAAGACATATATATGTATGAGCGATTATGACTGAACTTCCTCTGACGGACGGCCCTACAGGACTGAAATTTGGTCTGAAAGCGATTCCTTGCTTGACGACAGTCTCTCTATCCATAATAGTGGGCGGAGGCGAAGACGCTGACGACGAGGACTGGCAGGAAGCTTCATCAACGTCGGACGTATGCGCTCAACGACGCACATAACACAGTCTGGACGCACGTCCTAGTTATGACTGGCCTCCAGACAACAGCAGCATGTTGCACACGTTGAAGCCTATTCCACACACATAAATCTCAGTCTCCTTTTCTTCCGATATATGTTTTTTTCTGGCTCTCTGCAAGTCTTCATCAAAGAGTGCGGCTGTGTTTGACATTTCTGACGCTGACCACCTAATCAGCGTAGGTAAGCACCGGCGTACGGCGTTTGTTTATGCCAAATATCTAGCTAGTCCAAACAGGAGAGGGGAAGAGAAAGAGAAGGTCCAGGCCATGGTCTAGGCGTCTAGCTAGCTGCCTGCCTCTATATAAGGCCATGGCAAGAAGAAAGGGTTGGAACTTGGAAGGCTAGAGAAGCTAGAGAGAGGGGGAGAGCAAGAGACGTTTGCCTTGCTCCAAGGAGAGATAGCTTGTCTTCTGTGAAAGGAGACCGAGATGATTAAGGGAGACCAGAGGCAGCTCGGCGGCCATGAAGAACAGCTAAAAGATCAGGTTTAGAACTGTTTAATTACTTCTCTTGATTTTGTGCTTTGCATATATATATGCTTCAAAGAGTTTGATTCTTTTTCTTGAATAAGTATGGATAAGACTAGTGGGTAAGACTAAAGACTTGGTTGAGTTTCTCTCTTGTCTGGCCTGTGGTTCTTGAATCTTGATCCATGTATGGAAGTTAGGACTTGTCTGAGTTTCTCTCTTCTCTGGGTTGTGGTTCTTGATCCATGAATGGAAGTCGGGGACTTCTCTTTCTCATGTCAAAATCAATCAGGTGATCATCTTTAGGGACCACAGATCCTGGTGCTCGTAGAACAGTCAAATTAAACATGTGGATAAGCCAGGAAATGGATTTTTCCACAGCTAGCTGCTTGTCATCCAATAAATTCATGGTGTTATTAATTATTTGCTCATCTTATACTAATATAGACTTTCATGTTGGTGTTGCAGATGACAGATGATCATCAGGCCTCAGATGGCAATTTTTTCAAGTTCTTGCAAAACCAGTCAAGCATAAAAAAAGAGGTACATAAATATCAAACATGTTCAACAAACATAAACAGAACAACTTTTCGTAATAAGGCAGGGCCTGGTATTGATATATCCCCCCTTATTTCTTTTTCTTTTTTATTTACTTCAGAAGGGCGGCAGTAAAAACTAGTAATAAGTAGCCTTTAAATTTCTTAATTATCCTGAAATTCCTCAACTAATTCACGAAAAAAGAACCTACATCTATTAGCTACAGATGTATATTTTCCTATAGTTTTTTTTTCATCTTCCAGCCAAGTAGCCAACTAGGCATTATCATATATGATTTGCTTAACTAATAGAAATGACTAATTGAAGTGTCTCTGATGTGATGGTTTCATTGATTTAGGCTCAAGAAGACAAGATTGCGTCCACAAGGGCAGAGATGGGCGAAGTGAGTAAAGAGAACGAGAGGCTGAAGATGATGCTATCACGGATGGTGGAGGACCATCGCTCGCTTCAGAAGCAATTCGACGTTCTCCACCAGCAAGGGCAAGGCAAGAACCTTGCCGTTGGCTCACCGGAGCATACATCACCGGTCGACGGCCCCGGGTTCGTCTCTTTGCGCCTTGGAACGAGCGCCGGCATGAGCAGGCAGAACATGGAAGAACAGATCAAGGGCAGCACTAATAATCCAGATGACAAGGGCATCTTTCTTGGACTTTCATCAGCCTGCGGAGCTGTCGGTGCAAGAACTGATGGAATTGAGACGAAGGTGCAACCGGACGTGGTGACATTGAGCCCTGGAGGCAGCTCCGAGGAGGACGCCGCCACAGAGACAACCACAATATCGGCGGCGAGCAAGGCAGCAAAGATCCCGAGGAGCACTGGAGGAGTGGAGGCCGATGAGGAGGTGGCCCAGCAGCCACTGGCCAAGAAGGCCAGGGTGTCGGTGAGGGCAAGGTGTGACACACCAACGGTACGTACATACATACTCCAAGGGAACCTAATAAGAACTTAGATGGTAAATGAGTGGGATGGAAACTCGTATGTGTATAAGATGTATGGTTTGTTGGCGATGGATCAGATGAACGATGGGTGCCAGTGGAGGAAGTACGGGCAGAAGATATCCAAGGGCAACCCATGCCCGCGTGCCTACTACCGCTGCACTGTCGCAACAGGGTGCCCCGTCAGGAAGCAGGTATATATGAATTCCCTGCATGATCAATATACATGCCGAAATGCCACGAAATAATCGCAACACATGGCGGTAACAAAATGTCTTTATGTTCCACAAACCAAACTTGACCAAGAACTACACATGTATTGCTTTGATGTCGGGAAGTTAGCGCCGGCTAACAGATGCATTATACAGTTCATAATTTTATTTTCAATGCTCAACTATTGAAGCTCGACACTTACAGATAAAAAATGTTTACAACCCAAGATAACCCTTTTGTGAAATTCAGGGAGATCTTTTTTTATACATTGCTTTCCAAAGAGATCTAATGTACGTCGTATTGGCTGGGAGAATTCTTATGTTTGCCCAAAAGTTAGCAAGATGTGTTTCTCTTTTCTCGTATATTTATCAAGATGTGTTTCTCTTTTCTCGTATTGGCTGGGAGAATTCTTATGTTTGCCCAAAGTTATCAAGTTCATATTTAGAGGTTCAAAAGTAGTATCAAGTTCCCCTAAAAAAAGTAGTACCAAGTGGCACGATCAACTAAATTAAGCCGTCACGTGCATGGTCCCAAATCCGGCGTCCAGAATCCATTAATCAAGCTAGCGTTGGAGCACCAGCGCCACCGAGGATGGAGGGAGCTAGCAGGCCTAAACAGAAAAGCACGTATGGGGGGTCAGACTCGGAGATCGGAGCCTGACCTGATCGGAGGGCCGGAGCCGCCGGGGAGGTGGGGCAAAACGGGCGCCTCTCCCGCCTGGGTAAGACGTCGCCGTCGGGTGCTCTCTGGCGGTGATAGGGTTCCCTCCCCTCGCTTGCTCGGGCACGGCTTCTCCGGCAACAGCAAGCGCGTCGTCGTTGGGTTGTAGGCTGATCACGTCGAAACAAACTGGTCCAGGTCCCACATGCCAGTGGCCGATGGTGGTCTAGAATGCTGGGGCTTGGAGAAGACTGTGCTGGGCTTTGGGTTGGGCAGCGTCGCCACATGTGTGCTGCATGCCCACTTCAAGCAAGTCCAATCAAACTTTCCTCAAAAAACAAAACAAAAAACAATCAAACGAGTTCAGTGTACCTAATGTCGAAAATATATCCAGGCTAAAACTTCCCCCAAAAATTGAAAACAACCTAGTTCATAGAAATAGCATATCTCTAACATGCCACAAAATTTCAAATATTAGTTGAGCTTGAGAAATAAAGAACAGATTCAAATGTGGTAGCTTTAACATGCACGATTCACATCGTCCCTATCTGAATTACTTACTATTCATATCATGATTTGTCTTCTTTTTTTCTCAGTTCAATTTATAATTGAAATATCATGGCATGATAGAAGTAAATTGTGTGTACTCGATTATTTACAAGATTTTCAATATCTTTTTAGCATAGGTTTTTTAACCATATGTGCAACAAGTTCATGTAAAAATGATTGTGCACATTTCTGCGCTCATTATAAGAAAAAAAAATCTTCACTTTGGTAATAGCAGTGGCAAGGATTTGCACTTGAACTAATCATGTTTACAAGTAAAAAAAACTAATCAAAGATCATTTAAAACTCGCTCTCATATTTTCTTCAATGACATGCACAGCATCCTTCCTCACCATGGTGACCAACTGACGCACATACATTTTCCCCCCAGGTGCAGAGATGCGCGGAGGACATGTCGATCCTGATCACCACCTACGAGGGTGCGCACAACCACCCACTCTCCGCCTCCGCAACCGCCATGGCCTCCACCACCTCCGCTGCCGCGTCCATGCTCATGTCAGGCTCCTCCACCTCGTTTGGCTTTCCCTCTGCCACTGCCGCCACCAGCCTCCATGGCCTCAGGTTCGGCCTCCCAGCAACGGCCATGGACACCTCCTCCAACCAGCTGGGCGGCCGACCGTTCTTCCTCCCGACCGCCGCGGGCACGTCCATCAGCGCTACCCCGTCATACCCCACCATCACCCTCGACCTCACCTCGCAGGCCGCCTCGCAACACGCCTTCTCCCTGAGCAATTGCAACAAGTTCTCTTCCAGCTTCACCGGCTCTCATGGCCACAACAGTAGCACTAGTAGGTACCCTTCCACGAGCTTCTCCTTCTCTAGCTTCGACGCGAGCAGCCTACCTGGCTCCACCACATGGCCATCAGGTGTTGGATCATACCTGGGCTACGGATCCTCATCCGGCGCGTCCTACAACGGCCCCAACAAGGGCACATTCGAAGCTGCACTGAGCAGCATCCATGGAAGGCAACAAGGCTCGGTGGCATCGCTCTACCAGCCGGTGCATGTGCAACAGAGGGTGGCTGAGTTGAGAAGTGGTGGCACGGGCATGGCGGCGCCGACTGTGCTCACTGATACGATCGCCAAGGCGATTACGTCGAACCCGGGCTTCCACACAGCGCTCACAGCTGCCATCACATCATACGTCGGCAAGTCGGCAGCAGGAGGCGGGAAGGGGCTCGAGTGGGGGGACCACCTCGGGCTTGGGCCGTCGAGTGCGGCGACTGCGGTGTGCTCGTCAGCGCTTCTGGCACGGTCGTCTTCAACGGCAGCCGCACAGAACGGTTCTCCAAATGGCAAGATGAGGTTGGAGCCGTCACTGGCGCTGTCAAGCTCCACAAGTGCTACTGCTTCGACGTCTCGGGTGTGAAGATCATGGAGCAGATCAATTCGTTAGATGAAGCTTATGACTTATGTTTGTGGATTAATTTGATCATTTAGTGTACATATATGCTCACTGTAGCATAATTGCTGAAAATGTGTGGATTGATTCATCATTCACAGCCTAGACACACACCAAGATTTTGTGTTTGTGACAAGCTATTTGCTTTTGCCTGGAAAAATTGGTGCAATGATCATCAATTGAAACTCAGATAGGAGAGTTACTAAGCCTGCCGATTTCCCCCGTCTCCACCATTGCTTGCAGCCCTCTGCCACTATCGACTCGGTTTCCTGTTGAATTAGCACATAATTATGGTATGAAACTACAGCGGAAACAAGTAATCTTAGGCTCCGTTTGATTCAGCTTCCAGACCCGAGTTCTGTTTTGAAATGTCAAAAGCTAATCAAATGGAAAACTTACACGACAACCACTTCAGCATAGTGTATTTTCCACAGCCGCATGCAACCGCTCAAAACCACGGGCCGAAGTCGCCCAAATCTTCTTCCACTATTATCAAATGTGGAAACACAACACGTTTTCCTATATGTAACACTAGAGGCAATCATACATCAAGATTTTTGCATGTTGGATAGGAAAAACAAGATTAGGGTTTGCATAAACAAGGGATTGAAACAATCTCACCTAAAAAATGGTGGAACTGCAACTTGAAGGAGAGAAGGTGGTCAACCTAATCTTCACAACCTTGGGATGGATTCCTTTGCTTGATCGTTAAGCTTTTTTCTTCAATCTTCCTCACTCCCTTCCACTCTCTTGGTTTTCCCTTTTCTTCTCCAATGGAGGCTCAACCTAGATTTGTTGTTCTTCTTGGTGGCCGCTAGATGTGAGGCTATACATCCCCTTTCCCCCATGTGCAAAGTCAAAAATCACCCTAGATCATAACCCTAATGGGTAGTGGGCTCTTGCACAACATTGGGCTGCTTAAAAGGCTTCAAATAGTCATCTTCTTACAATCCACATGAAGAGGATATCCCAGCACCTCTACCACCAGTCCAATAGCTAACCTGCCACTTTGTGGTGGGCCTTGTTGCCACATGGCCATCCCTCTAACCAGTCCTCCCACCTCCTCTTTCGCGCCGAGGAATCCCCTCGTACCCACATGCGCACCTCTCAACCATTGGACTCTCCTTCCCTGAAGCTGGCACGACCACCCACATCGTCCATGTCTCTAGCTCGTTCAAGGATCACCTCTTCCAAAGAGGTCATGGTTGGCCAGGTGGTTATAGCGTCCCCATCAGCGATTTGGTACTACATGGAATCGACTGACGCATCATTTGTAGGCAACTTACAAATAGCGAACTCGTTTGTGTTTTATGGGTTAACAGATGACGAGTTGAATTCAACATGATATATGTGCACAACAAATAGCCATTTACCAAGGAAATAACAAGAAAAATAACTTACTGTTTGGATATCATTACTTCCCAAAAAGAATATATGTGTATAATAGCTTTGATCCAATTACATAACTACAAATCACATCATCAACAATCATATAGATCAAATATGATGTATGTGTAGTGTACACAGACATAGTTGTAACCATTGCTAACGACCAAGTGCAAACCATTGTTCTAAACTTCTTATTTATGAATAGCGGTAGCTTGTAGCCCTGTCCATGCATGAAGTTGACCAAGCACCACCATATCCGTGGTGCACCTAACTGAATCCTCCTGATG
>NC_057812.1:62510475-62514138 GCF_018294505.1 Triticum aestivum
GCTTCAAATGTGGATAAAATTGTCTAGAACTTTCACTTGGAGATGACTCTCATAAATCGGCTCCCAAACCTTGTCTTGTAAGATTAGCTCTCTTCCTAACAAGTATCTTGGCTTTCCCTTTCACCACTCTAAAAATAGGAAAGAAGATCTTCAACCTATTGTTGATAAGATCATCAAAAGAGTTGTTGGCCATAGAGGAAAACTACTAGCCCATAGTGGTAGACTGACTTTGATCCATCGCCGTATGGCTAGCATCCCTACCTATATGATAAGTGATTACATAGCCTAAATGGTACTTCTTTCTGATTGATTCCCGGGTGGCACACTGGTATTTGGATAATTATGATGGACATCACAAATATCACCTTTCCCATTGGGATCTCCTTTGCATTGTAAAAGAATTTGGGGTTTAGGCCTACCTAATCTTTCTGAAGTTAATATCTACCTTTCAGGATCTTGGGTTAAAAGCCATCAACATGATGATAATAAGCTCTGGAAACAAATTACTGATTTGAAGTATAAGACTAAATCTACTAATATATTTGTCTGCCCTAATAACATTGAACTCTCCTCCTTCTGAAAATGGGTTTTGTGGGATACTAAGGCTACAAAAATTGGGTATCACTAGAAAGGAGGCAATGTTAAGAAGATTAAAATTTTGGAAGATCTTTGGCTTGGTTGTGCTAGGCTATCTACCCAATTTTGGCACTTGTACACCATTCGTAATGAGCATAACCTTACTATTGTTGATGTATGGACTGGATCCATCCTTAAAATCTCCTTTAGGAGGTGCTTTGACCAAAAGTGTTGGGGAACGCAGCATTTCAAAATTTTACCTACAATCACGCAAGATCTATCTAGGAGCTGCATAGCAACGAGAGGGGCGAGTGTGTCTACGTACCCTCGTAGACCGAAAGCAGAAGCGTTTAGTAACGCGGTTGATGTAGTCGAACGTGTTCGCGATCCAACCGATCAAGTACCGAATGCACGACACCTCCGTGATCTGCACATGTTCAGCTCGGTGACGTCCCTAGAACTCTTGATCCAGTTGAGGCTGAGGGAGAGTTTCGTCAGCACGACAACGTGGTGACGGTGATGATGAAGTTGCCGACGCAAGGCTTCGCCTAAGCACTACGACAATATGACTGAGGTGGAAAACTGTGGAAGGAGGCACCGCACACGGCTAAAGATCAACTTGTGTGTCTATGGGGTGCCCCTTGCCTCTATATATAAAGGAGGGAGAGGGAGAGGCAGCCGGCCCTAGGGGGGCATGCAAAAGTGTGGAGTCCTAATCTGTCTCCTACCCAGCGGGGGCACCAGCCTCTTGTGGGCTGGTGTGCTTCCCTCTTATGGCCCATAAGGCCCATAACTTCTCCCGGGGGTTCCGGTAACCTCCCGGTACTCCGGAAAAAATGCCCGAATCAATCGGAACCATTCCGATGTCCAAATTCAACCTTCCAATATATGAATCTTTACCTCTCGACCATTTCGAGACTCCTCGTCATGTCTGTGATCTCATCCGGGACTCTGAACAAACTTCGGTTCATCAAATCACATAGCTCATAATACAAATTGTCATCGAACGTTAAGCATGTGGACCCTACAGGTTCGAGAACTATGTAGACATGACCGAGACACATCTCCGGTCAATAACCAATGGCGGAACATGGATGCTCATATTGGCTCCTACATATTCTACGAAGATCTTTATCGGTCAAACCGCATAACAACATACGTTGTTCCCTCTGTCATCGGTATGTTACTTGCCCGAGATTCGATCGTCAGTATCATCATACCTAGTTCAATCTCGTTACCGAAAAGTCTCTTTACTCGTTCCGTAATGCATCATCCCGTGACTAACTCATTAGTCACATTGCTTGCAAGGCTCATAGTGATGTGCATTACCGAGAGGGCCCAGAGATACCTCTCCGACACACGGAGTGAAAATCCCAATCTCGATCTATGCCAACTCAACAAATACCATCGGAGACACATGTAGAGCATCTTTATAATCGCCCAGTTACGTTTTGACGTTTGATAGCACACAAGGTGTTCCTCCGGTATTCAGGAGTTGCATAATTTCATAGTATGAGGAACATGTATAAGTCATGAAGAAAGCAATAGCAATAAAACTAACCGATCATTATGCTAAGCTAACGGATGGGTCTTGTCCATCACATCATTCTCTAATGATGTGACCCCGTTCATCAAATGATAACACATGTCTATGGCTAGGAAACTTAACCATCTTTAATTAACGAGCTAGTCAAATAGAGGCATACTAGGGACACTCTGTTTGTCTATGTATTCACACATGTACTAAGTTTCCGGTTAATACAATTCTAGCATGAATAATAAACATTTATCACGATATAAGGAAATATAAATAACAACTTTATTCTTGCCTCTAGGGCATATTTCCTTCAAAAAGCTCATGGATAAAGGGCATGACTTGCTTAGCATTTCCCAATCTTGTTTCTCCGATGATGAAGGTGCTCTTGTGTGGCTACTTGAGTCCAATGAGGTTTATCCTATCAGTTCTTTGTATAGTTTGGTTATTTTAGAGGAATTGTCCCAGTTCATATGAGTTGCATCTAGAAACTGGTTGTGCCATCGAAAATTCACATTGTTTTTGTGGTTATTGGACAACAACAAATTTTCCACTAGAGATAATTTGGTTAAAAGGCCGAATGTGCCTAATCTATCTTGCATGTTCTGTTGTGGTAGAGAAACATACTCTCATTTATGTTTTGATTGTGATGTTTCCTTCGAAGTCTGGATCAAATTAATGGTGTTGATAGTTTCAACTTGATTGCCCACTGGTGGATTGGTAATTCTTCTCACAAAATTGCAACCATGTGAATGATGCTACCCTTTTAGTTCCGTGAAAAACTTGCAATGACATTATTTTCTTTAAATGTTCTTGTTGGTCAGGTCAACTGATCATTTAGAGGAAGGTTTCAGTATTTCTTTCCCGGTGGAAACTTCTCCTAAATCAAGATCCCACAGCTCATCTTCAAAGGTTGATAGGAGATTTGTAACACATCACAAGGAGTCTCCCAATGCTTCTATGGCCTAAACTTGTTGCCTAGACCTGTGCTCTTACATGGTGCCACTACCCACCCGCTTCTTCTTCTGAGTCGAGCCTCGACGCTAAGCTAGCATGATCAAGGTCCCAGTCATTGTCATGTTGCCCCATGAATTGAATATCATAAGTACACTTAACGAATAACTCTCATTGGCATCGTAGATCCATTACCCGAATCTAGAGCAAAGGTAGTATGCTACTTGAACCTTTCTCCATAGCAAAAGAAATTGATCAAGTGCATTCTCGGAAGTGATACTATGAAGAACTTCCATCCAGTTGGCAATGGACGTCGCCAAGCTAACTGATTGCTTCCTTCTTGTGGCAAGGCCGAAGAGATCAAGGCCCACCTATGTCGCAATCTTCCATCCAATCATTTATTCTTCCAAGAAAAGAGTCATTTTTTGCCCCCAATATAAATAGATCAGCATGCCGCAAACAAATCTACGTGAATATGATCGCACTGTGTGGGAGTGTCCTTCCAAGGCATGCCACGTTGATCACATACAAGCAAAAGCCAGGTTAATCTCAAGGCTATACTAAAGCATTGAACATCCTTAATGTCGAGCCCCCATATT
>NC_057812.1:62514329-62527836 GCF_018294505.1 Triticum aestivum
TTCCAATTGACCATGCATTTTTTTACAATGTCGCCATGCGCTTCTTTTTCCCTGCCCAAATGGACGTTCCTTCTTGACAGTACATAAAGCCGTCAGTACCTTTTGTTGGGTGGCGAACGCGGCCGGAAGTATCATATCGGAGGTCACACGAGGAAGTTACCTAGGTTCGGGCCTCCATTGAGAAGTAACACTCTGCATCCTGCTCTGCTTCTGTATTCATGATGGAGTACCTCGCGCAAGGGTTACAATGGGTGGGTGATGTATGGTTACTGAGAGTATGTTTCTATGGGAGTAGATGCAATGGTTGGCCCTAGCCCTCACCTTATATAGGTGATTAGGGCTAGGCTTTTACATATTGTAGATCCAATGAAATAAGATTGCAAGTTGTCTTGTGCGTGTAGAATTTCCGTACATTTGTAGTGCGCACACTCCGTTTGATGATGTACCTCTTATGCTTTCAGATTCTGAACTTGCCGACGTGTGTACTTCTTTAATAGTTACAGTACATTTTTCTAGTCGGGGGTATACACAAATAATAAGTGTGGTGAAAAAAATGCTTCATTCCACTAGTAATACTCAACAGTGAATATGTAAATTTGTGTTCATTATTTGTAGTGCGCTTTCGAACTAGATCTGTTTGGGAGTTGGGATTTGCAATGTCCCCATCAAAGGAAGCAAACCATCTTCAGTTTATCCCTTGTGTGGAGGCTTGAGATAAACACATGGAGGAGACGGAGATTATCTGACTTCTCGGCATTATTGGCATGACCAAGGTTTATCATTTTCCGTTGAATAACACCCGATTGAGAGGCTTCAATGGAAAAGAATTTAAAGAGATCTTAGCTGGTTTATGCTCCGATGTCGTGGTTATAAGTTGACTCCTTTAATGTTAAACATCCACTTGTCATTTTCCTGTATATTTTATATACAACCGGTGAGTTTTCAGCTTTGATAATTTAATTTAACTGTACGGAATCAAATCTAACGTGTAGGTCTCATGCGATGCAACCAAGAGATGATTAAAGAAGCTTGTGTTGGTGACATCTCAAACAATTCAATGCTTGATGCAAACATTGACCTTCATCAGTATTAATAACTGTTGCGTGTTAGTGCGAACTACTGGGATGATATTGTTAATGAATCCAAATCGTCAAAGGTTAAGCTATCGTCATTCCCGGTTTACAATTACATGAGGGCTGCTGTTTCATTTTGCTCACTCTTTTTAACAGTTATTTTACCACTCTTGACTTTTAGGAAAACTGTAACATTGTACACTTCAGGGCGTTTTAAATACATTGTGTGAGAATGAACCTATTGGATGTACAGTTATACCTTTATTCCTGAAATCAAGTAGATATGACTTCAGATGAGTCCTATTCAAGATATGGTTCAGTTTGCGCTAAATTGATGTATATGTTTGTAAAAAAGTGTTGAATCCACATGCATCCTTGTCATGCACAAAGTAATTTGTAGCTAAATGATGGTCTATAAATTCCTTTCTTTTCTTACCAGGTCCAGGATATGTATTGTCGTCAGGGTTACGCTTTGATCTTGCCCATCATGAGAAGCTTGTGTGAAATAATTCTATTATAAGATTGAAATATCAGCAAGCCAAAGATGGTTTAGCTAACAGCATGAGTTCTAACTTTGTTTTCATACTGTACTGCATAGTCACCTTGGCCACTCCTCTCTGATATGCAATTCCCGCATACTAAAAGTTCACAACCACTGAAAGTGGCACATACTAAATTTCGCTAAGGTCACGAAATGATCGATGATTGAAAGCAGGACTCCCCTTTATATATCCCCAGAAAAAAATAGAAGGACTGAAAAACTAGACTCTATGACTATGTATACAACTGGCCGCCCATTTGGTCAATGGTGTGAATTTCTATCATGGACGCTACCAGATCTAGTATATTCAAGACACATGGTGTCGACAATAATTATACTTATGTCCTGTAATAGTCAAATAGGACGTCTGGGTATATAGGCTCCGACTGCTACCAGCCAGAGCATCAAATTCTACATTAATATCTGTGGACTATCAAGGCATATATACCAACTCTCACAGCATGGCTCTATGACAAAACAATTAAGCCCAAACAAACCGAACCATCGCCATCGCAGCCAATCCAATTGCACATATTTGTGACAGCGAAATACATTGAGTTGGAACAGGGTCTGCATGACCTAAGTACCAGAAGAAGATACAAGTTCCATGGATATGGTGAAGGGCTTGTTGCCGCGACGCTGAAGGCAATGGCAGGAAGGGAGATGCAGCACTGACAAAACCACCTAAAAGGTCTCATGCACGGACAGGATTCAAAGTTTTTAATCGGGATGCTTTGTTCTTCATTCATCTCAGGGATTTCACACATAATTACATGGCTTTCCATGAGGATGCGTGTACCGAGGGAAAGATATGATTAAATATAGAAAGGCCTGCTGAACTGTTGAAGATATTTCTGTTCTTTGAGAATTTCAGTCAAGTAAGAATGTGGGATACAGCGTATTTTTGCTTCGACGACTGCCAGAAACAAATTGTCATTATTATTGGTGACCTGTCGTGAACTGTATTTGAGAATGTTGAGCTAATAAACAACCGGAACCTCAGACTCGCTAGAGAATTATGTAATGGGTGACTATGAGTCTATGACCACACAATTGACGCCACTTGCGGTTGAACAGTTCATGAGAAATGAACACGTCTTCTCATCAACTCGACAGACTACAATGAACCTACATAATTCCAATACCAAGAATTCTAAAGTTCAGAAACTAGCAGCGCTCTTGACAGTCGGATGCCACTTGCGCACATTTTAATGGGAAAATGAAACTCAATCAATAGATGTGATAACTTGGCACAAGCTAGCTGAGGGCTCCCAATACTGTGTATGCGACGGAAATTGACAGAAGAATACAAAAACAGGCATGTATCGTGGGGTCGTGACATGGGTAAGAGACTTGCTCTCAGTTAAGCAACAGGATTGAAATTGGATGATTAATACCACAAATTTCTCAATTGGCTGCCTACTTAATTCTTTCCCCTCTTTCCCTTGCCCCCATGTCGATTGTACTGTTGCCAGGCTCCACTTGTTGACGTTATTGTTGAAAATCTTGGCCCCCGACACCGCATGATGCATCCATGTCGACAGAGGAATCAGTATTGTAATTTATTTGATAAAAAGCTTCGTAAATATAGGATACTTGGTACACTGTTTTTTCTGCAACGAGGTTAATTATCAGCAAAGAAATTCCAAATTAATCATAGATTTGACCCCTCAACTCTGCCTTAATTTTTCTCTGAAGAAGTGTTGCTTTCTGATATGTACTTATCCTACCACGAGTCTAGGACACTTGCATGTTAGGAAGCCAACAAAGGCACAGCTAATCTCCGATGCTAGCATAAAAAATTGGTTCATGTCACATAAGCATGACATTGCTTGGGTGTCAACTTGAAGCTTCCCTCTCATCATTGCTGGCACTTACTGAATTAATTAACTATCAAGGACACGTTCTTTCTGTCATGTCAATGTGCTCGTGTGATCGATCTGTTCTCCATGGACCCAACCACCCTATGGGTCCTACTTGCCAAACTCTTGGTGACCTAAACAATATATTTTATCAAGATCAACTAAGATATATATAGGCTCCTACAAGATCACCATGTACACTTTCTGATATGATGACCACCACTCATGTCACCACTTGAGTAGCCGACTGAGTTGCAGTATACGTTTCACCAAAGCCATTTTAATCTTATCATGCACACATTCTTGCTAGCTTTCATTTGATACCATGTGCATTCAAAGAAAAAGAGGCAATAGCTGCATCTGAACAAGCAATCAGCCGTCCTAACTTTATGTATCTCATACCTTACTTCTGATTTTGTTTCCTCTTCTTTTCAAACGCATGCGTCTCACGGGTCAGGGTTTCTTATGTAAATAATATACACAAGTAGCTAGTCAAGTACAATGCAATTCTTCCTTTAGAATAACTACAAACTAGGATTCATTCGAAGAAGCAACATAAGTAGTCCCTTGTTTCATGTGCATAAGGACTAGGCTCTACAGGTATATAATATACGTACATAAGCAGGTAGTTAGATACTTGGTGAAGTCACATACATAGAAAACTGAAACAAAAAGATACAGTCAACTTAAGGATGAATCTGCATTCAATTGAACATGGTAACCATACAATTGGTACTCTAGGTCTACAGGTCAAATTGTTGCTGATTCTAAACAGCTAATCACCATGTTCACCTCTAACCTTCAAGATATTATGAGTTGAGGTTCCTTTATAAGGAAAGAAGAGTTGACTTCTGAATTCTGATCCATACACTGGCATGAATGCATACCACCACAGTGCCAATTTTGTATGTCTCATTGTAACACCTGCAAGTTATCTTTCCTTCCTCCAAGTCAAACAAGTATATATGCACATGTGAAGATAAGAAAAATGGGAGACAAAGTGATAGGAACCGGGTCCCTACCAGGACGAGCTCTCGGGTTATAGGGGTGGAAGGGAGGTTGGCGTGGAGGAAGGCGAGGCCGACGGCGTTGGGGCGCCGTCGTCGCGCACGAGAGAGGGAGAGAGGGCACAGGGAGTGGCGACTAGGGTTAGGTCTCCCGGCTCCCTTGAGGAAGCCGAGCAAACATGATTGCTTCTGCTTAACTTCAAAACGAGTCCTTACATGAGTTTATATAATCCTCCTAATATGATAATTGGGCTAAGCCCTTAACACGATAAGATAACTTAGGCCAAGCCCCCTAACCGCCTGCACCATTTGGCCTCCTCCGGCTATACTGTAGACCGGTCATAACATCTCTCCGCGCCTACGCAAACAACTCATCCTCGAGCTGGAAGTCGGGAAAGTGCTTGTGAAACTCGTCGAGCTGCTCCCAAGTGGCGTCCTCCTCCGGAAGGCCTTGCCAGTGGATCAACAAGCGCCAAACACCGCAGCTTTGCTGGGCCTTCAAAACCTTCACTGTACCGGGAAGGAGACGGCCCTCGGAGGTCGGAGGAAGACCCGGCGTGGCCGCCGGTGGCTCGTGGCGGAAAGGCTTCAACAAGCCCACATGGAAGACGGCGTGGATGCGAGCGCCAGGCGACAGCTAAAGGCGATAGGCGACGTTGCCAATGCGCTCCAGCACTAGAAACGGCCTAGCATAGCGGGACCCAGCTTGCGCTTAGCGTGCGGGTCTAGTGTCTGTGTAGAGCAGTGGAGTAGGCGCAGCCACACCCACTCTCCCACCGCAAACTCTGCCTCGCGGTGTTGTGCATCGTAGTACTTCTTGGACAGCTGCTGGGCCTGGAGAAGACGCTGGCGCACCTCGGCAAGGATCTCATCCCTGCTGCGGAGAAGCTCGGCCGCCGCCTCAATCCGGGGCGTCTCATGCTAGAACGGCAGGATGGGTGATGAGGGCGACCGTACACCACCTCGAAGGGCGTGGCACGCAGGGCGGAGTGGTAGGAGGTGTTGTAGTAGTACTCCGCCCAAGAGAGCCAGTCAACCCAAGCACGTGGCCGATCACCTGTAACACAACGTAAGTACATAGCAATCACCTTGTTGACCACCTCTGATTGGCCGTCCGTCTGGGGGTGGAATGCCGTACTGAGGCGCAGCTGCACACCCGCCATCCGAAAAAGATCGCGCCAGACATGGCCAGTGAACAGCGGATCGCGGTCGCTGACGATCGAGGAGGGAAGACCGTGGAGGCGAACGATGCCGTCAAAGAAGGCCCACGCGACGGAGGTGGCGGTGTAGGGATGGCCGAGTGCGATGAAGTGCGCATACTTGGAGAAGAGGTCGACCACCATAAGGATGACGGACTTGCCGCCCACCTTAGGAAGGCCCTCGATGAAGCCCAGACCTGAGAGGGCACCTCCAGGGGCTGTAACAGTCCCGCTGGCTGCAGTGTCTCCGTCTTGTTGCGCTGGCACGTCACGCAAGACCACACCTAGTCTCGTACCAGCGCACGGTCGTCGGGGATGTAGAAATCTGCCCGGAGACGATGGAGGGTCTTCTGCACACCCTCGTGCTCGGCCGAGTGAGACAACAACAGGGCCTGGTGACAGAGGTCGCCGTGATCTAGCACGAAGAGCCGCCACTCGTGCAGAAGCAGGTCGTTGTCCAGGCGCCATGGTGCCGCCACATGAGCTATGCCAGGGAGCAGGTGAATACGGTGGTCGTAGACCTGGGCTGGCGGAAGGCCCTGGAGCTCATCGAAGAGGTCATTGTACTGCTGCAAGAGACGAGCCAACATAGGTTTCTCGGGCTCGGCGGCGGCCGCCGTCAGCTGTGGATGGGGCGCCGTTGGTGAAGTGCCACCCACGCCCTCCCACAGGACGCGGCGACCCAGGTGCCAGAAGATCATCGTCATGGCGTCAAAGTCCCAGAGGATGGGACCCAGGGTCCGTAAAAAGTCGACGCCGAGGATGAAGTCGAAGCATCCCAAGTCTATGCCGACGCACATGATGGTGAACTGCTCATCGTCGACAATGATGAGAACATGCCGTGCAATCCCCTGACAGTGGAGGCGATTGCCGTTAGCCACGGCGACCCTGAGTTGCGCCCCGCCCGTCGGGTGGAGTGCCAAGCGGCGCAAGGTCGACGCAGGCAGGAAGTTATGGGTGGAGCCCGTATCCAGCAGAGCCAGGAGGCGCTCGCTGTTGATCCTCGCCGGCAGCAGCATAGTCTTCTCCGCTCCTATACCCACTAGGGAGTGGAGGGAGACCACGAGGGCGGTTGCAGGAGCGGGTGCCAGCGGTACCTCCCCAGCGACTGGGGCGGCCAAATTGCCGAGCCCATCAGCGGCGGTGTCCTCCTTGATGTAATCAGTAGCCTCCAAGTAGAAGAGCCGCGGGCATACATGGCCCGACACGTAGGGCTCATCGCAGTTGTAGCATAGCCCCTGACGACGGCACTCGAGCTGCTCGACCAGGGTGGTGGCTGCCACGGAAGCTGCGGTGGCCCGGTGATGGCAGCGACAAGAGCAGTTGGCTACGGCCCATAGGGCCCCGCGAGGAAGAGGCGGATGCCCTGGACCGCCTGAGTGAGGTCGCGAAGCGCTACCGACATCTCCTCCGGGTGAGGACGACAGGGGCGGTCGCGGGTGACGTCCCGACGGCGGAGGAGGCCGGCCCGGTCAGGGACGGCGTACCGGCCGCGGTGCTCATCGGCGACGAGGAGGCGATCAGCAGCGGGAGGGAGGCGGTGGGGAGAGGAGCGGACATGATCGATCCCGAGACACCTGATACCAGATTGATAGGAACCGAGTTCCTACCAGCACGAGCTCTCAGGTTATAGGGGTGGAAGGGAGGTTGGCGTGGAGGAAGGCGAGGCCGCCGGCGCCGGGGCGCCGTCATCGTGCGCGAGAGAGGGAGAGAGGGCGCAGGGGGCGGCGGCTAGGGTTAGATCTCCCGGCTCCCATGATTGCTTCTGCTTAACTTTAAAACGAGTCCTTACGTGAGTTTATATAATCCTTCTCATATGATAATTGGGCTAAGCCCTTAACACAATAAGATAACTTGGGCCAAGCCCCCTAACCGCCTGTGCCATTGGGCCTCCTCCGGCTATACGGTCATAACACAAAGACATAATCAACCGGCTATAAGTATGAAATAATAATGGTTGTGAACAGAAAGATCCAACTAACAAATGTATTGAATTATTAATGCCACTTATTACCTAGGAAACTAGAAGTCACCCAAATTTTCTTTATGAGAAATAAAAGAGGAAGTAAACATGAAAAGACCCATCACACAAATATATTGTTTGGTGGAAGCCATCTATTTTTCTAAATCCAGGTTTTACCTACCCTCTTGAATTGCTGCAAATTTTAATCGCTGAGCCACCTAATTAACATAGTGTACAAAGTCCGGCCCATGTGCAAAGATTCAAACACAAAGCTTGAACATCACTTCAGCCCCCAAATGGAAAATTAGGCAAATTAATTAAGCTTATATTTACAAAACAAAATGTTATTCTCTAGCTCTAGCTGGGTAAATGCTGGGTGCAATTATTGAAAATTTTAGCATGGAGTTATGTTGCAAATGGACGATGAAAGCCATGAACTGTTGCATATAGGGCAATAAGAAATAGAAAATGGAGGCTTCAACGCATTGGGATCTAAAAACAAGGGTGACACTAGCTAGATCCATGATAACTGTACCGGTAACAGAGAGCACCAATCGGATCACCAGCCAGAGCCTAAACACTAGTAGAAAACAGGGCTATGGTCCAGGCCGGCTCAGCCCATTAGTCCCGGTTAGAACCGGGACCAATGTGGGCATTGGTCCCGGTTCGTGAGCCCAGGGGGCCGGCCGGGCCACGTGGGCCATTGGTCCCGGTTCGTCTGGACCTTTTGGTCCCGGTTGGTGGGACGAACCGGGACCAATGGGCCTCGCTCCTGGCCCACCACCATTGGTCCCGGTTGGTGGCTTGAACCGGGACCAAAGGATTCGCTTTAGTCCCGGTTCATGTCATCAACCGGGACCAATGAGGTGCCTATATATACCCCCTCGCGCAAGAGCAGAGCACAGTGCTCTGTTTTTTCTGGCCGAGGGGGAGAGGGCTTTGTGGTGCTCTAGGTCACCTCCTATGCACATGAGGTGTTCGATGGAATGCCCGAGCCACACTACTTAAGCTTTCTCCTCTCGAAGCTCGACCTCCAAGCTCCATTTTCCTCGAGATTTGTCTAGATTTAGCGGTCCGTCACGCCCCGTCCCCGTCTTCACCGCCGTCGATCACCCGCGCCGATCTCATCACCGACACCACCGTGGTGAGCCTCTTGTTCTTATCTTCTTTCTGAAAGGAAAAATATTCTTACTTGTTTGTTTACATAGATACTTGTATCATTTTCTTACATTTATTATTGCATCTTATATAGTGCGATGGTTTTGGTATCCCACCCCATCGGCCCTCGTCCTGTCTATGATTCGGATTTGGTATGTATATTATCTTTATAACTATTGGTTCATTTATTGTTTATGAAAATTATGCCGACCAACGTGACATAGATTTTATTTATCTAGGATGTATGTGAATCGTAAATGCCAACCGACCCTATTGTCGAGAGGTTAAATTTAGTTGAAGAAGAAAACAATTTGTTGAAGGAAAAAATAAAAAAAATTGAGGAGGAGAAGATGATATTGGAGTTGCATATTGCGGATGTCGTCGATGATCATAAGATCAAGATGGATGCAATGCGCTTGAATATTAGAAAGATTAGAAAATATGCCATTCATACCGAGGCTTGGTATCATTATGCCGTTGGATCAATTGTTACCTTGGTTGCGATTATGATCGCTTTTGATTTCGCATTGAAATGTTTTACATAGTTTCAATGTATGGTTTAATTAATTAGATGCTTTGGAGAGCTATATGTTGTTAGATGAGAACTATGTATGCACTTTGGTTTTAATGTGATGATGAACTTCTATTAATTTGGACACTTAATTATATATAATGCACGCAGATGAACCGGCAATGGATGTACGGTGACAGACACACCCGCGAGTACATTAAGGGCGTGCATGAGTTTCTCGATGCGGCTGAGGCAAACAAGCAGAATGGTTTTATGTGTTGTCCATGCACTGAATGTGGGAATACGAGGTCTTACTCTAACCGAAAAATCCTTCACTCCCACCTGCTTTACAAGGGTTTCATGACACACTATAATGTTTGGACGAGGCACGGAGAAATAGGGGTTATGATGGAAGACGGCGAAGAAGAAGAGTACGATGACAACTATGTGCCCCCTGAATACGGTGATGCTGCAACGGGGGGAGCTGGTGAAGATCAAGAGGAACCAGACGATGTGCCCAATGATGCTGCCACGGGTGAAGCTGCTGAAGATCAAGAGGAACCAGACGATGTGCCCGATGATGATGATCTCCGCCGGGTCATTGTCGATGCAATGACGCAATGCATTAGTCAAAAGGAGAAGCTGAAGTTCGATCGCATGTTAGAGGATCACAAAAAAGGGTTATACCCCAATTGCGAAGATGGCAACACAAAGCTCGGTACCGTACTGGAATTGCTGCAGTGGAAGGCAGAGAATGCTGTGGCTGACAAAGGATTTGAGAAGCTACTGAAAATATTGAAGAAGAAGCTTCCAAAGGATAACGAATTTCCCGACAGTACATACATAGCAAAGAAGGTCGTATGCCCTCTAGGATTGGAGGTGAAGAAGATACATGCATGCCCTAATGACTGCATCCTCTACCGCGGTGCATACAAGGATCTGAACGCATGCCCGGTATGCGGTGCGTTGCGGTATAAGATCAGACGAGATGACCTTGGTGATGTTGACGGCGAGCCCCTCAGGAAGAGGGTTCCTGCGAAGGTGATGTGGTATGCTCCTATAATACCACGGTTGAAACGTCTGTTCAGAAACGAAGAGCATGCCAAGTTGATGCGATGGCACAGTGAGAACCGAAAGAAAGATGGGAAGTTGAGAGCACCCGCTGACGGGGCGCAGTGGAGAAAAATCGAGAGAAAGTAGTGGGATGAGTTTGCAAAGGACCCAAGGAATGTATGGTTTGCTTTAAGCGCGGATGGCATTAATCCTTTCGGGGAGCAGAGCAGCAATCACAGCACCTGGCCCGTGACTCTATGTATCTATAACCTTCCTCCTTGGATGTGCATGAAGCGGAAGTTCATTATGATGCCAGTTCTCATCCAAGGCGCTAAGCAACCCGGCAACGAAATTGATGTGTACCTAAGGCCATTAGTTGAAGAACTTTTACAGCTGTGGAATGGAAACGGTGTACGTACGTGGGATGAGCACAGACAGGAGGAATTTAACCTTAAGGCGTTGCTGTTCGTGACCATCAACGATTGGCCCGCTCTCAGTAACCTTTCAGGACAGACAAACAAAGGATACCACGCATGCACGCACTGTTTAGATGATACTGAAAGTATATACCTGGACAAATGCAGGAAGAATGTGTACCTGGGCCATCGTCGATTTCTTCCGACCAACCATCAATGTCGAAAGAAAGGCAAGCATTTCAAAGGCGAGGCAGATCACCGGAAGAAGCCCGCCATGCGCACCGGTGATCACGTGCTTGCTATGGTCAATGATTTACACTACGTAATCTTTGGAAAGGGTCCCGGTGGACTAGCTATTCCGAATGACGCTGAGGGACACGCACCCATGTGGAAGAAGAAATCTATATTTTGGGACCTACCCTACTGGAAAGACCTAGAGGTCCGCTCCTCAATCGACGTGATGCACGTGACGAAGAACCTTTGCGTGAACCTGCTAGGCTTCTTGGGCGTGTATGGGAAGACAAAAGATACACCTGAGGCACGAGAGGACCTACAACGTTTGCACGAAAAAGACGGCATGCCTCCGAAGCAGTATAAAGGTCCTGCCAGCTACGCTCTTACGAAAGAAGAGAAAGAAATCTTCTTTGAATGCCTGCTCAGTATGAAGGTCACGACTGGCTTCTCATCGAATATAAAGGGAATAATAAATATGCCAGAGAAAAAGTTTCAGAACCTAAAGTCTCATGACTGCCACGTGATTATGACGCAACTGCTTCCGGTTGCATTGAGGGGGCTTCTACCGGAAAACGTCCGATTAGCCATTGTGAAGCTATGTGCATTCCTCAATGCAATCTCTCAGAAGGTGATCGATCCAGAAATCGTACCAAGGCTAAGGAGTGATGTGGCGCATTGTCTTGTCAGTTTCGAGCTGGTGTTCCCACCATCCTTCTTCAATATCATGACGCACGTCCTAGTTCATCTAGTCGACGAGATTGTCATCCTGGGGCCCGTATTTCTACACAATATGTTCCCCTTTAAGAGTTTCATGGGAGTCCTAAAGAAATATGTCCGTAACCACGCTAGGCCAGAAGGAAGCATCTCCATGGGCCATCAAACAGAGGATGTTATCGGGTTTTGTGTTGACTTCATTCCTGGCCTTAACAAGATTGGTCTCCCTAAATCGCGGTATGAGGGGAGACTGACTGGAAAAGGCACTCTTGGAAGAGACTCAATAATATGCAGGGACGAATATTCTTGGTCTCAAGCACACTACACAGTTCTACAGAACTCTACCTTGGTGACCCTGTATGTCGATGAACACAAGAACAGTCTGCGCTCCAAACACCCGGAGCAGTGCGACGACTGGATTACATGTGAACACATCAGGACTTTCAGCAGTTGGTTGGAAACACGTCTCAGAGGTGACAACACTGTTTGTGATGAGTTGTACTTGTTGTCCAGGGGACCATCTTTGACTGTATTGACTTACAAAGGATACGAGATAAATGGGAATACATTTTACACGATCGCCCAAGATCAAAAGAGCACCAACCAAAACAGCGGTGTCCGCTTTGATGCAGCAACCGAGAGCGGAAAGGACACGTATTATGGTTACATAGTGGACATATGGGAACTTGACTACGGACCTGATTTTAAGGTCCCTTTGTTTAAGTGCAAATGGGTCAATCTGTTAGGCGGCGGGGTACAGGTAGACCCACAGTACGGAATGACAACAGTGGATCTGAAAAATCTTGGGTACACTGACGAACTGTTCGTCCTAGCCAATGATGTGGCATAGGTTATCTATGTGAAGGACATGTCTACCAAACCGAGAAAAAGAAAAGATAAGGAAGAGAATACATCATACGATGAGCCAAAGCGCCACATAGTTCTTTGAGGAAAAAGGGACATCCTGGGAGTGGACGGCAAGACAGACATGTCTGAAGATTATGAAAAGTTTCATGAAATTCCTCCCTTCAATGTCAAGGCTGACCCAAGCATCCTGATAAACAATGAAGATTATCCATGGTTACGGCGCAATAAGCAAATGACACAAGCAAACAAAAAGTGAAGACTTTCTCCCACAACTATTATGATGATACCATGCCAAATTTGTAACAGACGAACATGCTACCATTGTCCGTTTTGTACATGCACATGCTATGTGGGTGAAATTATGATACCATCCCAACTTTCAACTTTTTTAGGGTTCATTTGAAATGCTTTCATGTCTTATGGTTTGAAACTTTGATACTTCGAAAGTGATTGTCCATTTTGTACACGAAGTGCATCAAGTTTTTTTCGTAACCCTCTCTACTTTTTGGAACATGCTATGTAGGTGAAATGATGATACCATGCCAACTTTCAACCTTTTCAGAGTTCATTTTGAAATGCTTTCCAATTTCAGAGTCATTTAGCTCAAAGAATGAATTAATAGCAAACAGAATAAACTACAAAACTTTTATGAAAATAAAAATAATCAATTAAAATATTATGTTATGATCAACTAAAATAAAACTATAATATTCTTCAATAGCAAAAATAATATAATTTTTGTGACCTAAAATCAAACTATAAGTATTTAATTATAAGTATAAATAAAAAATAAATAACAAAGAAGAAAAAATTTCTAATTTTATAGTAAAGTTATTCATAAACTAGTGATTCACACAAATTTTTAAAAATTCAAATTTAAACTATTTAAAATTTAAAACTAATGGCACT
>NC_057812.1:62528589-62529262 GCF_018294505.1 Triticum aestivum
AGAAAGTTTATAATTTTTGTGACCTAAAAGCAAAAAGAAATCACTAAAAAACTGTAAGTATTTAGTTGTAAGTAGAAATAAAAAATAAATAGAAAAAAATCTATTTTTATAGTAAAGTTATTCATAAACTAGTGATTCACACAAATTTTTAAAAATTCAAATTTAAACTATTTAAAATTTAAAACTAATGGTACTAACAGAAAGTTTATAATTTTTGTGACCTAAAAGCAAAAACAAATCACTAAAAAACTGTAAGTATTTAGTTTTAAGTAGAAATAAAAAAATAAAAACCAAAAAAAATATAGAAATAAAAAAGAAAAAACCAAAAAAATGCCTCCTACTGGGCCTCCATGGCCTGGATACGACTAGAAACCCTACATGGGCCAGGATTCAGGCCCGCAGAAGGCCCAATAGGCCCACAGGCAGTAGCAAGTTTAGGCCCGAAAGCCTGCTTTAGAGAGGAGCTCGAATGGGTAGGCACACCAGCGCTTATAAACCAGTGCCGGCGCCCTTCAGCTAGCGATGTGGGACTAAACTTTTGGGCTCGGGGCAGCAAAGGCCATTGGTCCCGGTTCGTGGCACCAACCGTGACCAATGCCCCCCTTTAGTCCCGGTTGGTGCCACCAACCGGGACCAAAGGCCGCCGCTTCCCGCCCTTTGGGCTGCTGAAAAT
>NC_057812.1:62531024-62561452 GCF_018294505.1 Triticum aestivum
AGAACGCCGGACATTCATGAGAGAGGCGAGGAAGAAGGGGAAGAAGAGGGAGAAGAAGAGGAGAGGAAGAAGAGGAAGTCTTCTCCTCTATTCTTTCTTCTCTTCTTTTTTCTTCTTCTTCTTCCTCTTTATTTTATCGAGAACGAGGGTCGTCGAGAGGTCGAGGAGCGGTAGAGGAGAAACCCTAAATAGAAAGTATCGTCGGTGTGAGATACATGTACCGTCGGTGTCGTACACTACACCCACATCCCATAAGTGGCGCGGGCTTCGACGCCCAAGTCACTTGTGGGACGTGGATGTAGTGTCCGACACCGAAGGCCACATGTATCTCACACCCACGATACTTGCTAGCTATTTAGGGTTTCCTCTACCGAAAAGAAGAGGAGAAATAAATAAGAAGAAGAAAAAAGAAGAAAAAGAAGAGGAGAAGAAGAAAGGAATAGAGGAGAAGAAGAGAAAAATAGAATATATATTCTATTTTTCTCTTCTTCTCCTCTATTCCTTTCTTCTTCTCCTCTTTTTTTTTCTTCTTTTTTTTCTTCGACACATGGGGGGTCGAGAACGCCGGACATTCATGAGAGAGGCGAGGAAGAAGGGGAAGAAGAGGGAGAAGAAGAGGAGAGGAAGAAGATGAAGTCTTCTCCTCTATTCTTTCTTCTCTTCTTTTTTCTTCTTCTTCTTCCTCTTTATTTTATCGGGAACGAGGGTCGTTGAGAGGTCGAGGAGCGGTAGAGGAGAAACCCTAAATAGAAAGTATCGTCGGTGTGAGATACATGTACCGTCGGTGTCGGACACTACACCCACATCCCACAAGTGGCGTGGGCTTCGACGCCCACGTCACTTGTGGGACGTGGATGTAGTGTCCGACACCGAAGGCCACATGTATCTCACACCCACGATACTTGCTAGCTATTTAGGGTTTCCTCTACCGAAAATAAGAGGAGAAATAAATAAGAAGAAGAAAAAATAAGAAAAAGAAGAGGACAAGAAGAAAGGAATAGAGGAGAAGAAGAGAAAAATAGAATATATATATTCTATTTTCTCTTTTCTCCTCTATTCCTTTCTTCTTCTCCTCTTTTTTTTCTTATTTTTTTTCTTCGACACGTGGGGGGGTCGAGAACGCCGAACATTCATGAGAGAGGCGAGGAAGAAGGGGAAGAAGAGGGAGAAGAAGAGGGGAGGAAGAAGAGGAAGTCTTCTCCTCTATTCTTTCTTCTCTTCTTTTTTCTTCTTCTTCTTCCTCTTTATTTTATCGGGAACGAGGGTCGTCGAGAGGTCGAGGAGCGGTAGAGGAGAAACCCTAAATAGAAAGTATCGTCGGTGTGAGATACATGTACCGTCGGTGTCGGACACTACACCCACATCCCACAAGTGGCGCGGGCTTCGACGCCCACGTCACTTGTGGGACGTGGATGTAGTGTCCGACACCGAAGGCCACATGTATCTCACACCCACGATACTTGCTAGCTATTAAGGATTTCCTCTACCGAAAAGAAGAGGAGAAATAAATAAGAAGAAGAAAAAAGAAGAAAAAGAAGAGGAGAAGAAGAAAGGAATAGTGGAGAAGAAGAGAAAATAGAATATATTCTATTTTCTCTTATTCTCCACTATTCCTTTCTTCTTCTCCTCTTTTTTTTTCTTTTCTTCTTCTTCTTCTTCTTCTTCTTCTTCTTCTTCTTCTTCTTCTTCTTCTTCTTCTTCTTCTTCTTCTTCTTCTTCTTATTAGCCGGAAGTAGAGAGAGGTTTCCTAGTGTCAAAGTATTGAAGAAATCCATGCCTTCATCATTAGCCGGAAGTAACCAGGGCATGTTGGTACGAAGTTCTGCAAAGTTGTTCTGGAATGGAGTCCCGGATAGAATAATCCGCCTTTTGGTACGAATTCAGCAAAGGCCTTCCAAATAGCGATATTTGGAAGGCTCTTGCTGAACTTTGTACCAAAAAGCGAATTATCCTATCTGGGACTCCGTTCCAGAACAACTTTGAAGAGCTTCGTACCATCATGCACATGTTACTTTCGCCTAATGATGAAGACATGGTTTTGTTGAATCCCTTGACACTAGGCAACCTCCCGACCCCTCAGCGATCCTATCGAACATGAGAGGAAGAAGAGGATAAAAAAAGAAGAGGAAGAAAAAAAAAAGAGGAGACGAAAGAATAGAGGAGATCTTCTCCTCTATTCTTTCTTCTCCTCTTTTTTTTCTTCTTCTTCCTCTTTTTTTTATCGGGAACGAGGGTCGTCGAGGGACATAGATGTAGTGTCGTCGTTGTCGATATATACCCCCTCCCGATAGCTTACTATGATTAGGTAGCTAGTTCTATGTTTGGCACTAATATATCCATCTTTCATGTTTGAATAATAATTGCCATGTTCTAAATATTTGTAGAAACTATGGACACCGCCCTAGACGAAGCAACAAAAGAAGCGTTGTTGAGGGACATAATCGCAGAAGGAAGTGATGCCATCTCGTTGTTTCTCAACGAAACCGATGGTCTGGAAGGAGAGGGTGAACAAGATGGCTACGGTGACCTAATGCCGGTGCAAGAAGAAGAACATGAGGACGGCTCCGGTGACCCAATGCCGGTGCAAGAAGGAGACCGTGATGACGACTCCGGTGACCGAACCGAGTCCGGCCAGGTATATATATTAGTTAAGCCTATGCTGACTAGCTGATTGATGCATTCATTGTTATGGTATGTACACATATTAATTAAGTCTTTGTTCTTTTTTCTAGCCCTCCGGATCGAGCACAACTTCGGTAAAGAGACGAGGCCCGAAGAAAAAGTTGAGCTCGGATGAAAAGTTTGAGATCATAGCAATCACGCCCGACGGCCAACCTATTGAACCCCTGTCGGTGTACTAGAATAGGGGTTCCCTAGTACCCTGAACTTGTGCACGGGCAGTTGCAGCACCCCGCGGCAAGGCTTGCCGGCGAACGCCAAGATCCCCCAAGGTTCCCTTGGAGCCATCTAAGAACAAAGTATTTAAGCTAAGGAGACAAGGCCCCGGCAAGAGGAGCTTGCCGGGAAGGCCAACCAAGGCGCTCCAAGGAACTTGCCGCGACGCGCCACACGCTCCGGCAAGGCAACAAGGCCCCGACAAGAGGAGCTTGCCGGGAAGACTAAACAAGGTACCCCGAGGCCCGGTGAGCGACGAGCTTCTGGACCCGACAAGATAACAACAGCGGCAAGGCGCCGCGGCAGGCGGCCACTTTGTGCCCACGCTCCAGTGCATCCACCAACGTGTCGCTCTGGGGGCCTCTCCGGGCGCGCGTGGCGGGAGGCTGTGCAGCCAGCGGTGCGCAGTGGCATGCGAAGCTGACAAGATCGCCATCGTGGTGAACGGTGGCGCCCCTAACGGTCCTTTTCTGCACTGTTCGGGCGACTCAGACGGGCATTTAATGCCCTTGTCCCCTGCCGTCAGGGTTAGGTAGGGTGCACTGTACAAGTAACTGTATCAACTACCTCACTTTTTACGTTTGTACCCTCCTCTGCATTGCCACCTGTCAGTGACCCCTTTAGCGTATAAAAGGAGGCCCATGCGCAACGTAGAGGAGGTTCGGACAGTTCGCTTCGATTCATTCGTAGCCCAGAAAACATCATGCTCTCTCTCGAGAGCAAGAACACTAGATAATACAACCAGACAAGCAGCAGTAGGAGTGTTATCTCTCCGGAGAGCTCTGAAGCTGGGTAAACTGCTCGCGTGCCTCGCCTCGATCTGCTCCTCGTGCGATCTCCGCCCCCCGCCGAACCGAAAGGGGCCCGGTCCGCCGGCCCCATAGGTGTTCGTGGATCAGTTTCCCCGACATCTTTGGCGCGCCAGGTAGGGGGTGTCGAGATTGTGTGAACCTGATCCGGCGTTCACACGAGCTAGATCTTTATTCCCTTCATCAACATACCACTGAAGAAGAAGACTTCGGCGGCAGCCACTCCGTCCACGTCACTTTCGCCACCATTGGAGCAAACGGGTGGTGGAATGGACGCTGGCGGAAGAAAGGACGTCGACGAGGAAGCTCATGATGCCGCCAGGTCCAAGAACAAGGCTGCACAAACCTCGGCGACTGTACATGTTCCACGCCACTCTCAGGAGGCGCAAGATCAACAGCGTCATGGCACTAGCAGTGCCATTCGCATGATAGGCCAAGACCAAGCTGGTGGATCTCGGGGCGCTCAAGACCAGCATGCACGCCAGCGTGCTGGCATGAGCGGGGCACGGTCACCTGGACGGGATACTGCTCCTTCTAACATAGTTAAAAGTTCGAGCACGTCCCGCTCCTCGCGCCGTCCGCCACTGCTACCCACCACTCCAGCAGAAGCTTTGGCACGAGCTCAACTTCTCCTAGATTACCCTCCGACGTCGGACAAGATCGACGAATGGAGGGCCACCATTCAGAGTCTCATCGGCTACGCCAACGGCAACACTCCACGGCGGCCGAGCGCGTCGCCGCCGCGGCAGGGTTGCCGGACACGAGCCGGTGGCGACGAAATGGGTAGAGGTGCAACTACCATGCAATCACCGCCCCGAAGACCAAGATCGCCGACTCGCCGGATCCACCTCGACAGCGACTCCACTGCATCGTCGGATCCACGAGCTCGTCGCGATCAGCGCCAAGTTCTTCATGATCGACAACAAGAAGACGCTCGAACCCGCATCGAGCACCAAAGAGAAGCGCGACGTCAATCCGACAAGCGCGTTGGGCCCTCTGTTGACATGCATGCGCCAGGGGAACCAGGCGATTTGCCGTACGCGGTAGGTTGTCCTGCGTTCACTCGTGAGCTGCGGCAAGTCCAGTGGCCCAGCACAAAGAACTTCAAGCCAGACGTACCGGAGAAGTACGACGGCAAGACGCATCCGTCGGAGTTCCTCAGTGTCTACACCATTGCGGTACAGGCTGCCGGGGGACGAGATGACAAGATCCTTGCCAACTACTTCCCGCTGGTGCTCAAGCCCAACGTCAGATCCTGGCTCATGCACTTGCCGGACAACTCCATATCCTCTTGGGCTGATCTGTGCCATCAGTTTGTCGGCGCCTTTACAGGCGGACACAAGCCTCATGGCCAGGAGAGTGATCTTCATCTGCTCGCCCAGAAGGAAGGAGAGCCCCTGCGCAAGTACATTCAGAGATTCAGTAGTGTGCAGCACAAAATCCCAGACGTCCACCCTGCCGCGGTGATCAGCGCATTCCATCAGAACGTGCGGAACCGCAGGATGCGGGAGGAAATGGCGATGTGCAAGATCAGGGACGTCAGCGAGATATATGCACAGGCCGACAAGTGTGCACGTGCTGAGGAAGGGAGGAGACTGCCCGGAGAGAATGTAGGAGCGGGAGGATCTGACGGTGAGGATGCTACCCCGCCAAGGAAAAACCGGCGGCGGAACAACAGAAGGAGGAAAGGCAAAGAGGTGCTAGTTGTTGAGCAGTCTGGCAACGGTGGTGGTGCCAAGGAAGCCAAAGCTGGTGACTCCGGCAAGGAGGTTGCCGCGGAGGTGGCGGTCGCCGACAAGCAGGATGGCACCAACAAGCAATATTGCAAGATCCACCGCACCAAGGGCCATGATCTCCAGAACTGTAAGAAAGTCGAACAGCTTGTTGAGCAACAGAAAGCTGAATACGAACGGCGCGACAAGGAGAAGGCCCAGGAAGGTGCTGGGGGATCCGGCAAGAAACGTCCCGGCCGAGGAGGACACTGCGGCAAGGCCAAGCAGCGGCAAGGAGACAGACCTCCTCGCGGCCGCGACAAGGATGAAGATTACGACGACGATGAGGACATGGATGATGAGGAGACTGATGAGCAGGAGTTCCAGAAAGCCACAGAGGTCCTGTGCGTTGACGTTGCTGAACTTCAGGACTGAGAGGGTCACATTCGATGTAGCCGACTTTCCATTACCTTACAATGGAATCCTTGGCCGTCTGGCACTCGCCAAGTTCATGGCAGCCTCTCACTATGCGTACAACGTACTGAAAATGCCAGGCCCAATAAGTGTCATCTCTGTCCCTGGCGACAAGAAGGATGCTCTTGTCTGTGCCGACAAGATCTACCGGGAAGCAGTAGCCGCAGGAGCCGCAGCAAAACGCAAGACACTTGCCGCTGAAGCTCCCGAGGGGAAGAAGAAGACCAAGTCCGGCAAGAGCTCTGATGCCCACTCCGGCAAGCGCACCTCTTCGGAGTGCTGCGCTACCATTGAGGACGCACCATCGATCTCCACCGGCAAGTGTAAGAAGGCAATGGCAGCTCCACCTGAGACCAAGAAGGTGTCCGCCAAGGAGGGCGGCACTGGTGGTACCTTCACCATCAGCGCCACTCTAGACCCCAAATAGGAAAGCGCGCTCGTTGCTTTCCTGCGGGCGAATGTCGACGTGTTTGCGTGGCAACCGTCTGATATCCCCGGTGTTCCCAGGAAAGTAATTGAGCACCACCTTGTCGTCTGTCCTCATGCGCGGCCCGTCAAGCAGAGAGTCAGGAAGCAGGCAGTAGAGCGCCAAGAATTCATCGCAGAAGAAATCAAGAAGTTGGAAGCAGCAGGCCTTGTCCGAGGAGTGCTCCATCCCACGTGGTTGGCCAATCCTGTTGTTGTGCGCAAGGCTAACGGGAAATGGAGACTTTGTATTGACTTCACTGATGTTAATAAAGCTTGTCCCAGAGACCCATTTTCCTTGCCGCGTATTGACCAGATTGTTGACTCCACAGCTGGATGTGATTTGCTTTCATTTCTTGATGCATACTCAGGATACCATCAAATCTTCATGGCAGAAGAAGATGAAGAGAAAACCGCATTTATCACCCCGTGTGGCACGTACTGTTTCATGCGGATGCCTTTCGGTTTGAAGAATGCTGGTTCAACATTCGCAAGGGTAGTCCACCATGCTTTTGAGCCTCAAATGCACAGAAATGTGGAAGCTTACATGGATGACATAGTGGTCAAGAGCAAGAACAAGGCGACCCTGATTCAAGATTTAGACGAGACATTTTCAAATCTGCGCAAAATCAACCTCAAGCTTAACCCCGAGAAGTGCGTGTTTGGAGTCCCTTCCGGCAAGCCTCTCGGGTTCTTCGTGTCTCAGCAGGGAATTGAAGCCAATCCCGACAAGATCAAGGCCATTGAGCAGATCGAAGCATCAAAGCGCGTCAAGGATGTACGAAGGCTTGCCGGTTGCGTGGCTGCTCTCAGCAGGTTTATCTCTAGATCTGCTGAGCGCGCCCTACCATTTTTCAAAATTTTGAAAAAGGCAGGTCCAATGAAATGGACTCCGGAAGCGGAGGCTGCGCTGCAGAACTTCAAGAGATACCTGTCCTCCACTCCAACGCTTGTCGCACCTAAGCTGCAAGAGAAGTTGCTGCTGTATATAGCGGCAACCAATCAAGTGGTTAGTGCTGCGTTAGTGGTGGAGAGGGAGGCGGATGATGAGCCAGCAACCACGGCAGATCCATCCAGCGACAAGCAGGGGGCTTCGCCGACAAGCTCTGGTCCCGACAAACATGGGTTTGCGCAGGAGCAAGATAGGATGCCAAAGAGAATGGTGCAGCGCCCAGTTTACTTTGTCAGCTCTCTTCTGCAAGGGGCTAGATCAAGGTACTCGGGTGTGCAGAAGTTGCTTTTCGGCCTCCTCATGGCCTCGAGAAAGCTGCGCCATTACTTCTAAGAACATGAGATCACAGTTGTCACTCGCTTTCCGCTGAAGAGGATACTGCAAAATCCAGAAGCAACAGGCAGGATTGTCGAGTGGGTGCTGGAACTTTCAAGCTTTGGCCTCAAGTTTGAGAGCACTTCAACTATCCAAAGCAGAGCATTGGCAGAGTTCATAGCAGAGTGGACGCCAACCCCAGATGAAGAAATTCCAGAAACAAGCATCCCCGTCAAAGAGGCAAGCAAAGAGTGGTTGATGTACTTTGATGGTGCCTTCTCGCTGCAAGGCGCCGGTGCAGGCGTGCTGCTTGTCGCACCCACCGGAGAGCACCTCAAGTACGTAGTCCAGATGCACTTTCCCAAAGAGCAAGCAACCAACAATACTGCAGAGTATGAAGGATTGCTTGCCGTTCTCAGAATCGCAGCAGACCTTGGGATCAAGAAGCTCATTGTCAGGGGTGACTCACAGCTTGTCGTCCGACAAGTGAACAAGAACTACCAGAGTCCGTTGATGGAAGCGTATGTTGATGAAGTGAGGAAGCTAGAAGAGCACTTTGACGACCTACAAATGGAGCATATCCCAAGAGGTCAGAATGATATTGCTGATGGCCTGTCAAAGTGCGCCGCACTAAAGTTACCTGTGGAACCAGGGATCTTTGTGCTTAAGTTGACTCAACCATCCGTAACAACATCAACTGGACAAAGCAAGAAGAGGAAGTTGGTTTCTGGTGACTACTTTCCGGCAGAGCTCCCCGAAGCCGCCGCCAAGAAAGTCCCCAAGATCAACACTAAGGAGGCTGAGGGGCAGTCTGCTCCGGCAAGCCTTATGGTTTGTTCCGTTGAAGCAGACGCTCCCGACAAGTTTTGCTCAGGCAAGCTTGCCGGGGAACGTCAAGCTCCGGCTGAGCCGCAGTTTCTCGCCGTAGAAGCGGATGTTCCCGCAGCAGCAGATGTGCCTTTAGTCCTTGTTGTCGAGCCACAAGCTCCAGCATGGGCACAGCAGATTGTCCACTTCCTTCAGACAGGAGAACTTCTCGAAGAACAAGAAGAAGCGGAAAGAGTAGCCCGACAGTCAAGTATGTACCAGTTTGTCGATAGCATACTGTACAGAAGAAGACTCAACGGTGTGACATTGAAGTGTATTCGCCGGGAAGATGGACAAAAGCTGTTGGCAGAGATACATGGAGGCATATGTGGCCACCACATTGGCGCAAGAGCACTTGCCGGCAAATTTTTCCGGCAAGGTTTCTTTTGGCCGACAGCCCTCCAGGATGCAACTGCACAAGTAACCAAGTGTGAAGCGTGTCAGTTCCACTCCAAACAGATACACCAGCCAGCTCAGACTCTCCAGACGATCCCTTTATCCTGGCCATTTTCGGTCTGGGGGCTCGATATCCTCGGCCCCTTCCCCCGAGCTGTCAGGGGCTTTGAGTACTTGTACGTCGCAATCGACAAGTTCATAAAGTGGCCGGAAGTACAGCCAGTGAGGAAGGTGACAGCACAATCAGCAGTCAAGTTCTTCAGGTCAATTGTTTGCCGTTTCGGGATCCCTAACAGGATCATCACCGACAACGGCACGCAATTCACGAGCCGCACCTTCATGCAGTACGTCCAAGACCTTAGCGCCAAGGTCTGCTTCGCTTCTGTTGCTCATCCAAGAAGCAACGGTCAAGCAGAGAGGGCAAATGCTGAAGTGCTGTGCGGGCTCAAGACCAGAACTTTCGACAGGCTGCACAGGTGCGGAAGGAACTGGATCGAGGAGCTGCCGGTGGTTCTTTGGTCGATCAGAACGACGCCAAATCGAGCCACTGGCCAGACACCTTTCGCTCTAGTCTATGGAGCAGAGGTAGTTCTCCCCACGGAACTCGTATACGGATCACCTCGAGTGCTCGCTTATGATGAGCTTGAGCAAGAACAGCTGCGACAAGACGACGCGCTGCTCCTTGAGGAAGATCGTCTTCAGGCTGCTGTACGAGCTGCTCGATACCAGCAAGCTTTGCGCCGCTATCATAGCCGCAAAGTTAAAGCCAAAAGCTTCGAGGAAGGCGACTTTGTTCTTCGGCGCGTTCAGTCCGCCAAGAATTCCAACAAGTTGACGCCGAAGTGGGAAGGCCCTTATCGGGTGAGACGAGTCACAAGGCCTGGCGCTGTCCGCCTTGAGACCGAAGATGGCATTCTGGTGAGCAACTCCTGGAACATAGAACATCTTCGTAAGTTTTTCCCATAGGGCGCGGTTGCCGGAACCCCGTTCCGGCAACCACCTTTTGTACAAGTCTTGCCGCTGTTGCATGTAATCCTTTGTACAAAGCCGGGCGCAGATCCCGTGCATAAAAAGAACCCCATGTGCTCCGCAAAACTTGTCCATTTCATGCATTAGTTCCTTTCTTGCATGCGAATATCTGACACTTTGTGCAGCACCTACATCCGGTAAGCAGTAACGAGCCGAAGAGCTCCATATTATTATTTTCTCTTCTTTCTCCTTTGTTTAAAGGAAAATAAGGTTCTCTCGCACACAAGTTTGCCGAGGGGGAAAGAGAAGATTGTGGTATGGGCCAGGCGTCGTTCAAGCAAAGACTTGCCTTACCGGGAAGCAAATGACAGAAAAGCTAAGTTGCCAAAGTTTGAGCAATCACTTTTTAAATTTTTGAGTTATCTTCCTCAAACGACCCTGCTTTGTATGGAAAACCTGTGCGCGGAGGAACCAACTCGTGGCTAGTTGCGCCCTTACTTTGTTTCGAGTCCGCTCAACAGCTTAAGCGTGCTGCATCTAGTCGCGACAAGGTTTCTTGTCGGAAGCAGCGCCGCCAGCAGGCTGCTGAAGTTCCGCACTCAGCGCTCGCGGCTCGGGCGCCTGCGCCGACAAGTTCCCCAGAAGCATAGGGTAAAAACATACAAAGGAAGGAATCTAGTAGAGGAAATAACATAGCAATTGATAACAGAAATAAAGTTATATTACAAGATAACTTGTCGTAGCTCTAACAGACTGTTTTAATAACATGATTAGCAGCGACAAGGGAAAAGAAGAAATTGGCGGCCTAGTCTACGCGTCCGCCCTCGACCCTCTTGATCTCGCTCACCTTGTCCACAATGGGTGCGACAAGGGCCTTGAGTGCATCCAGATCGGCGTCAGGCGGCAAGGACCTGAGAACGTTGGTGAAGCTGAGGCCTGGATTGCGGAAGGCTACCTTCATCAGCACCTTCTGGAGAACCCCGGCGCAGATTTTGCGCGACTTGTCGGCCAGTTGCTTCGGGATCCTCTCCCGGAGCCGCTGGAGTGCCGTCGCCACGCCCTTAAAGAACAGGCTGAGCTTGGCGCTGGGTTGAAGACTCTCGTCGGAAGGATACCCAAAGTCCTCCATCCCCAGCTGCGCCAGCTCCTCGTTGATGACTGCGGCAATGTTCACCAGACCCTCGGTCCAGTGCTCCACAGTGTCTCTGAACGAGTTCTGGGTAACTGCAATGCTCTCCAGCAGCGCCGCGTCAGCCTTGACCTTCTCCGACAAGGTCTTCTCCCGTTCCTTGGCGGCCTCCAGCGTCTGCGTCAGCGTGGCCAGCTTCAGCTCTAGGTCTACTTTGGAATCCTTGGCGGCGCTGAGCTCTTTGCCCCTCTCAGCGAGAAGACCTTGCAGCTCACCGTGGGCGGCAGCATCCTTCTCACGCTCACGCTTGAGAGCGGCAAGCTCCTTGCCGCTCTTCCCAATGTTGGCCTCCAGCTGCGCTACCTTCTCCTCCAGCTCTTTCTTGGCGGCCTCTGCAATTGCCGCAGCGTCCTTTGCCTCCTTGAGCGCCCCGCCAAGTGCTTGCTCGCTCTCGGCGAGCTCTTCCTCGTAGCTGTCGAGGTTGGCCTTCCGCTGCACTAGTTCACCTTCCTGCGCGGACTGCTTCTCGGCGGCCAGCCTTTGCTCCTCCTCAGCCTCGGCCTTCTCGAGAAGGAAGGCCGTGCGTTCCTCGTCGAGTCGCTCCCGCTCCTGCGCCAGGGACCGGAGAGCTTCTTGATTTTGGCCCCGGAGCTCCTCCACACGCTTCTCCATGTCAACTCCCGCCTTCGCGACAAGCGCTTACCGGGAAGCTAGTTTGGCTTGCCGGGCGCGGTAGAGTGACGGCAGCTTCCGCAGCAGCTGCTCCTCCTCAGGCTCACCGGTGCTGCTGCTGGGCGCGTCAACCAACGACAGTCCAGCAGAGGCGAGCATCTCCCCGTCGAAAGTTTCCCCCTCGACCGGCGCCCTGGAGCTCGACGGCCAGGGTAGCTTGATGAAGATACCGTCGCCGGCCTTCAAGTAAGCGCCGGGCTGGGGCTCCTCGGAGCCCGGCTCCGCAGAAGCAGCAGAGGGATCGGCGGTCGGTGCAGCGCCTGGCGTTCCTGTGGCCTCAGGGTCGTCAGTGCGATCGCCCGACCCCTCGCCGGCTTCTGCGGCGGCAGCCCTGGCGGCCTCGTCAGCACCGGCCCCTTCCTCGCCAGCGCCCTCTGTCTCCATTAGCTCAGCCGCAGATGGGTCTGAAGAACGAAGAAGGGAGGAAAATCAAGCAAAAATCCAAGAGAGGAAAAACGAAAGAAGCAGAACCCAAGGGAAAGTTTCTGGGCAAGTGGATTACCTGCGCCAAGATCTGCAGTTGCGGCCTCAGTCGTCACGGGATTGAAGGAAATATGCCCTAGAGGCAATAATAAAGTTATTATTTATTTCCTTATAATCATGATAAATGTTTATTATTCATGCTAGAATTGTATTTTCCGGAAACATAATACATGTGTGAATACATAGACAAAACAGAGTGTCACTAGTATGCCTCTACTTGACTAGCTCGTTAATCAAAGATGGTTATGTTTCCTAACCATGAACAATGAGTTTTTATTTGATTAACGAGGTCACATCATTAGTAGAATGATCTGATTGACATGACCCATTCCATTAGCTTAGCACCTGATCGTTTAGTATGTTGCTATTGCTTTCTTCATGACTTATACATGTTCCTACGACTATGAGATTATGCAACTCCCGTTTACCGAAGGAACACTTTGGGTACTACCAAACGTCACAACGTAAATGGATGATTATAAAGGAGTACTACAGGTGTCTCCAATGGTCGATGTTGGGTTGGCGTATTTCGAGATTAGGATTTGTCACTCCGATTGTCGGAGAGGTATCTCTGGGCCCTCTCGGTAATACACATCACATAAGCCTTGCAAGCATTACAACTAATATGTTAGTTGTGAGATGATGTATTACGGAACGAGTAAAGAGACTTGCCGTTAACGAGATTGAACTAGGTATTGGATGCCGACGATCGAATCTCGGGCAAGTAACATACCGATGACAAAGGGAACAACGTATGTTGTTATGCGGTCTGACCGATAAAGATCTTCGTAGAATATGTAGGAGCCAATATGGGCATCCAGGTCCCGCTATTGGTTATTGACCAGAGACATGTCTCGGTCATGTCTACATTGTTCTCGAACCCGTAGGGTCCGCACGCTTAAGGTTACGATGACAGTTATATTATGAGTTTATGCATTTTGATGTACCGAAGGTTGTTCGGAGTCCCGGATGTGATCACGGACATGACGAGGAGTCTCGAAATGGTCGAGACGTAAAGATTGATATATTGGAAGCCTATGTTTGGACATCGGAAGTGTTCCGGGTGAAATCGGGATTTTACCGGGTTACCGGGAGGTTACCGGAACCCCCCGGGAGCCATATGGGCCATCATGGGCCTTAGTGGAAAGGAGAAAGGGGCAGCCCAAGGTGGTTGCGCCTCTTTCCCCTCCCCTAGTCCTATTAGGACTAGGAGAAGGTGGCCGGCCCCCCTCTCTCCCTTCCCCTCCGAGGAATCCTAGTTGGACTAGGATTGGGGGGAGGAATCCTACTCCCAGAGGGAGTAGGACTCTCCTGCGCCTCCCTCTTTGGCCGGCCAGCCTCCCCTCCTCTCCTCCTTTATATACAGAGGCAGGGGCACCTCTAAACACACAAGTTGACACAAGTTGATCCACGTGATCGATTCCTTAGCCGTGTGCGGTGCCCCCTGCCACCATATTCCTCGATAATACTGTAGCGGAGTTTAGGCGAAGCCCTGCTGCTGTAGTTCATCAAGATCGTCACCACGCCGTCGTGCTGACGAAACTCTTCCCCGACACTTTGCTGGATCGGAGTCCGGGGATCGTCATCGAGCTGAACGTGTGCTCGAACTCGGAGGTGCCGTAGTTTCGGTGCTTGATCGGTTGGATCGTGAAGACGTACGACTACTTCCTCTACGTCGTGTCATCGCTTCCACAGTCGGTCTGCGTAGGGTACGTAGACAATACTCTTCCCCTCGTTGCTATGCATCACATGATCTTGCGTGTGCGTAGGAAATTTTTTGAAATTACTACGAAACCCAACAGTGGCATCCGAGCCTAGGTTAATGATGTTGATGTTATATGCACGAGTAGAACACAAGTGAGTTGTGGACGATACAAGTCATACTGCCTACCAGCATGTCATATTTTGGTTCGGCGGTATTGTTGGACGAGACGACCCGGACCAACCTTACGCGTACGCTTACGCGAGACCGGTTCCCTCGACGTGCTTTGCACAGAGATGGCTTGCGGGCGACTGCCTCTCCAACTTTAGTTGAACCAAGTATGGCTACGCCCGGTCCTTGCGAAGGTTAAAACGGAGTCTATTTGACAAACTATCGTTGTGGTTTTGATGTGTAGGTGAGATTGGTTCTTACTTAAGCCCGTAGCAGCCACGTAAAACATGCAACAACAAAGTAGAGGACGTCTAACTTGTTTTTGCAGGGCATGTTGTGATGTGATATGGTCAAGGCATGATGCTGAATTTTATTGTATGAGATGATCATGTTTTGTAACCAAGTTATCGGCAACTGGCAGGAGCCATATGGTTGTCGCTTTATTGTATGCAATGCAATCGCGATGTAATGCTTTACTTTATTACTAAACGGTAGTGATAGTCGTGGAAGCATAAGATTGGCGAGACGACAACGATGCTACGATGGAGATCAAGGTGTCGCGCCGGTGACGATGGTGATCATGACGGTGCTTCGGAGATGGAGATCACAAGCACAAGATAATGATGGCCATATCATATCACTTATATTGATTGCATGTGATGTTTATCTTTTTATGCATCTTATGTTGCTTTGATTGACGGTAGCATTATAAGATGATCTCTCACTAAATTATCCAGAAGTGTTCTCCCTGAGTATGCACCGTTGCAAAAGTTCTTCGTGCTGAGACACCACGTGATGATCGGGTGTGATAGGCTCTACGTTCAAATACAACGGGTGCAAAACAGTTGCGCACGCAGAATACTCAGGTTAAACTTGACGAGCCTAGCATATGCAGATATGGCCTCGGAACACGGAGACCGAAAGGTCGAGCGTGAATCATATAGTAGATATGATCAACATAATGATGTTCACCGATGAAACTACTCCATCTCACGTGATGATCGGACATGGTTTAGTTGATTTGGATCACGTGATCACTTAGAGTATTAGAGGGATGTCTATCTAAGTGGGAGTTCTTTAATAATATGATTAATTGAACTTAAAATTTATCATGAACTTAGTCCCTGATAGTATCTTGCTTGTTTATGTTGATTGTAGATGGATGGCTCGTGCTGTTGTTCTGTTAAATTTTAATGCGTTCCTTGAGAAAGCAAAGTTGAAAGATGATGGTAGCAATTACACGGACTGGGTCCGTAACTTGAGGATTATCCTCATTGCTGCACAGAAGAATTACGTCCTGGAAGCACCGCTGGGTGCCAGGCCTGCTGCTGGAGCAACGCCAGATGTTATGAACGTCTGGCAGAGCAAAGCTGATGACTACTCGATAGTTCAGTGTGCCATGCTTTACGGCTTAGAATCGGGACTTCAACGACGTTTTGAACGTCATGGAGCATATGAGATGTTCCAGGAGTTGAAGTTAATATTTCAAGCAAATGCCCGGATTGAGAGATATGAAGTCTCCAATAAGTTCTATAGCTGCAAGATGGAAGAGAACAGTTCTGTCAGTGAGCATATACTCAAAATGTCTGGGTATAATAATCACTTGATTCAATTGGGAGTTAATCTTCCGGATGATTGCGTCATTGACATAATTCTCCAATCACTGCCACCAAGCTACAAGAGCTTCGTGATGAACTATAATATGCAAGGGATGAACAAGACTATTCCCGAGCTCTTCGCAATGCTGAAAGCTGCGGAGGTAGAAATCAAGAAGGAGCATCAAGTGTTGATGGTTAACAAGACCACTAGTTTCAAGAAAAAGGGCAAAGGGAAGAAAAAGGGGAACTTCAAAAAGAATGGCAAGCAAGTTGCTGCTCAAGAGAAGAAACCCAAGTCTAGACCTAAGCCTGAAACTGAGTGCTTCTACTGCAAGCAGACTGGTCACTGGAAGCGGAACTGCCCCAAGTATTTGGCGGATAAGAAGGATGGCAAGGTGAACAAAGGTATATGTGATATACATGTTATTGATGTGTACCTTACCAATGCTCGCAGTAGCACCTGGGTATTTGATACTGGTTCTGTTGCTAATATTTGCAACTCGAAACAGGGACTACAGAATAAGCGGGCACTGGCAAAGGACGAGGTGACGATGCGCGTGGGAAACGGTTCCAAAGTCGATGTGATCGCGGTCGGCACGCTACCTCTACATCTACCTTCGGGATTAATATTAGACCTAAATAATTGTTATTTGGTGCCAGCGTTGAGCATGAACATTATATCTGGATCTTGTTTAATGCGAGACGGTTATTCATTTAAATCAGAGAATAATGGTTGTTCTATTTATATGAGTAATATCTTTTATGGTCATGCACCCTTGAAGAGTGGTCTATTCTTACTAAATCTCGATAGTAGTAATACACATATTCATAATGTTGAAACCAAAAGATACAGAGTTGATAATGAAAGTGCAACTTATTTGTGGCACTGTTGTTTAGGTCATATCGGTGTAAAACGCATGAAGAAACTCCATACTAATGGACTTTTGGAACCACTTGATTATGAATCACTTGGTACTTGCGAACCGTGCCTCATGGGCAAGATGACTAAAACACCGTTCTCCGTTACTATGGAGAGAGCAACAGATTTGTTGGAAATCATACATACCGATGTATGTGGTCCGATGAATATTGAGGCTCGTGGCGGATATCGTTATTTTCTCACCTTCACAGATGATTTGAGCAGATATGGATATATCTACTTAATGAAGCATAAGTCTGAAACATTTGAAAAGTTCAAAGAATTTCAGAGTGAAGTTGAAAATCATCGTAACAAGAAAATAAAGTTTCTACGATCTGATCGTGGAGGAGAATATTTGAGTTACGAGTTTGGTGTACATTTGAAAAACTGTGGAATAGTTTCGCAACTCACGCCCCCCGGAACACCACAGCGTAATGGTGTGTCCGAACGTCGTAATCGTACTTTACTAGATATGGTGCGATCTATGATGTCTCTTACAGATTTACCGCTATCATTTTGGGGATATGCTTTAGAGACGACCGCATTCACGTTAAAAAGGGCACCATCAAAATCCGTTGAGACGACGCCTTATGAACTATGGTTTGGCAAAAAACCAAAGTTGTCGTTTCTTAAAGTTTGGGGCTGCGATGCTTATGTGAAAAAGCTTCAACCTGATAAGCTCGAACCCAAATCGGAGAAATGTGTATTCATAGGATACCCAAAGGAAACTGTTGGGTACACCTTCTATCACAGATCCGAAGGCAAAACATTTGTTGCTAAGAATGGATCATTTCTAGAGAAGGAGTTTCTCTCGAAAGAAGTGAGTGGGAGGAAAGTAGAACTTGACGAGGTAACTGTACCTGCTCCCTTACTGGAAAGTAGTTCATCACAGAAAACTGTTTCAGTGACACCTACACCAGTTAGTGAGGAAGCCAATGATAATGATCATGAAACTTCAGATCAAGATACTACTGAACTTCGTAGATCAACCAGAGTAAGATCCGCACCAGAGTGGTACGGTAATCCTGTTCTGGAGGTCATGCTACTAGATCATGATGAACCTACGAACTATGAAGAAGCGATGGTGAGCCCAGATTCCGCAAAGTGGCTAGAAGCCATGAAATCTGAGATGGGATCCATGTATGAGAACAAAGTATGGACTTTGGTTGACTTGCCCGATGATCGGCAAGCGATTGAGAATAAATGGATCTTTAAGAAGAAGACTGACGCTGATGGTAATGTTACTGTCTACAAAGCTCGACTTGTCGCAAAAGGTTTTCGGCAAGTTCAAGGAATTGACTACGATGAGACCTTCTCACCCGTAGCGATGCTTAAGTCCGTCCGAATCATGTTAGCAATTGCCGCATTTTATGATTATGAAATTTGGCAAATGTATGTCAAAACTGCATTCCTGAATGGATTCCTGGAAGAAGAGTTGTATATGATGCAACCAGAAGGTTTTGTCGATCCAAAGGGAGCTAACAAAGTGTGCAAGCTCCAGCGATCCATTTATGGACTGGTGCAAGCCTCTCGGAGTTGGAATAAACGTTTTGATAGTGTGATCAAAGCATTTGGTTTTATACAGACTTTTGGAGAAGCCTGTATTTACAAGAAAGTGAGTGGGAGCTCTGTAGCATTTCTGATATTATATGTGGATGACATATTACTGATTGGAAATGATATAGAATTTCTGGATAGCATAAAGGGATACTTGAATAAAAGTTTTTCAATGAAAGACCTCGGTGAAGCTGCTTACATATTAGGCATTAAGATCTATAGAGACAGATCAAGACGCTTAATTGGACTTTCACAAAGCACATACCTTGACAAAATTTTGAAGAAATTCAAAAATGGATCAAGCAAAGAAAGGGTTCTTGCCTGTGTTACAAGGTGTGAAATTGAGTAAGACTCAATGCCCGACCACTGCAGAAGATAGAGAGAATATGAAAGATGTTCCCTATGCATCAGCCATAGGCTCTATCATGTATGCAATGCTGTGTACCAGACCTGATGTGTGCCTTGCTATAAGTTTAGCAGGGAGGTACCAAAGTAATCCAGGAATGGATCACTGGACAGCGGTCAAGAACATCCTGAAATACCTGAAAAGGACTAAGAATATGTTTCTCGTATATGGAAGTGACAAAGAGCTCATCGTAAAAGGTTACGTTGATGCAAGCTTTGACACTGATCCGGACGATTCTAAATCGCAAACCGGATACGTGTTTACATTAAACGGTGGAGCTGTCAGTTGGTGCAGTTCTAAACAAAGCGTCGTAGCGGGATCTACATGTGAAGCGGAATACATAGCTGCTTCGGAAGCAGCAAATGAAGGAGTCTGGATGAAGGAGTTCATATCCGATCTAGGTGTCATACCTAGTGCATCGGGTCCAATGAAAATCTTTTGTGACAATACTGGTGCAATTGCCTTGGCAAAGGAATCCAGATTTCACAAAAGGACCAAACACATCAAGAGACGCTTCAACTCCATCCGGGATCTAGTCCAGGTGGGAGACATAGAGATTTGCAAGATACATACGGATCTGAATATTGCAGACCCGTTGACTAAGCCTCTTCCACGAGCAAAACATGATCAGCACCAAAGCTCCATGGGTGTTAGATTCATTACAGTGTAATCTAGATTATTGACTCTAGTGCAAGTGGGAGACTGAAGGAAATATGCCCTAGAGGCAATAATAAAGTTATTATTTATTTCCTTATAATCATGATAAATGTTTATTATTCATGCTAGAATTGTATTTTCCGGAAACATAATACATGTGTGAATACATAGACAAAACAGAGTGTCACTAGTATGCCTCTACTTGACTAGCTCGTTAATCAAAGATGGTTATGTTTCCTAACCATGAACAATGAGTTGTTATTTGATTAACGAGGTCACATCATTAGTAGAATGATCTGATTGACATGACCCATTCCATTAGCTTAGCACCTGATCGTTTAGTATGTTGCTATTGCTTTCTTCATGACTTATACATGTTCCTACGACTATGAGATTATGCAACTCCCGTTTACCGTAGGAACACTTTGGGTACTACCAAACGTCACAACGTAAATGGGTGATTATAAAGGAGTACTACAGGTGTCTCCAATGGTCGATGTTGGGTTGGCGTATTTCGAGATTAGGATTTGTCACTCCGATTGTCGGAGAGGTATCTCTGGGCCCTCTCGGTAATACACATCACATAAGCCTTGCAAGCATTACAACTAATATGTTAGTTGTGAGATGATGTATTACGGAACGAGTAAAGAGACTTGCCGTTAACGAGATTGAACTAGGTATTGGATGCCGACGATCGAATCTCGGGCAAGTAACATACCGATGACAAAGGGAACAACGTATGTTGTTATGCGGTCTGACCGATAAAGATCTTCGTAGAATATGTAGGAGCCAATATGGGCATCCAGGTCCCGCTATTGGTTATTGACCAGAGACATGTCTCGGTCATGTCTACATTGTTCTCGAACCCGTAGGGTCCGCACGCTTAAGGTTACGATGACAGTTATATTATGAGTTTATGCATTTTGATGTACCGAAGGTTGTTCGGAGTCCCGGATGTGATCACGGACATGACGAGGAGTCTCGAAATGGTCGAGACGTAAAGATTGATATATTGGAAGCCTATGTTTGGACATCGGAAGTGTTCCGGGTGAAATCGGGATTTTACCGGGTTACCGGGAGGTTACCGGAACCCCCCGGGAGCCATATGGGCCATCATGGGCCTTAGTGGAAAGGAGAAAGGGGCAGCCCAAGGTGGCTGCACCTCTTTCCCCTCCCCTAGTCCTATTAGGACTAGGAGAAGGTGGCCGGCCCCCCTCTCTCCCTTCCCCTCCGAGGAATCCTAGTTGGACTAGGATTGGGGGGAGGAATCCTACTCCCAGAGGGAGTAGGACTCTCCTGCGCCTCCCTCTTTGGCCGGCCAGCCTCCCCTCCTCTCCTCCTTTATATACGGAGGCAGGGGCACCTCTAAACACACAAGTTGACACAAGTTGATCCACGTGATCGATTCCTTAGCCGTGTGCGGTGCCCCCTGCCACCATATTCCTCGATAATACTGTAGCGGAGTTTAGGCGAAGCCCTGCTGCTGTAGTTCATCAAGATCGTCACCACGCCGTCGTGCTGACGAAACTCTTCCCCGACACTTTGCTGGATCGGAGTCCGGGGATCGTCATCGAGCTGAACGTGTGCTCGAACTCGGAGGTGCCGTAGTTTCGGTGCTTGATCGGTTGGATCGTGAAGACGTACGACTACTTCCTCTACGTCGTGTCATCGCTTCCGCAGTCGGTCTGCGTTGGGTACGTAGACAACACTCTCCTCTCGTTGCTATGCATCACATGATCCTGTGTGCGCGTAGGAAAATTTTTGAAATTACTACGAAACCTAACAAGAACATCCTAAAATACCTGAAAAGGACTAAGGATATGTTTCTCGTATATGGAGGTGACAAAGAGCTCACCGTAAAAGGTTACGTTGATGCAAGCTTTGACACTGATCCGGACGATTCTAAATCGCAAACCGGATACGTGTTTACATTAAACGGTGGAGCTGTCAGTTGGTGCAGTTCTAAACAAAGCGTTGTAGCGGGATCTACATGTGAAGCGGAATACATAGCTGCTTCGGAAGCAGCAAATGAAGGAGTCTGGATGAAGGAGTTCATATCCGATCTAGGTGTCATACCTAGTGCATCGGGTCCAATGAAAATCTTTTGTGACAATACTGGTGCAATTGCCTTGGCAAAGGAATCCAGATTTCACAAAAGGACCAAACACATCAAGAGACGCTTCAACTCCATCCGGGATCTAGTCCAGGTGGGAGACATAGAGATTTGCAAGATACATACGGATCTGAATATTGCAGACCCGTTGACTAAGCCTCTTCCACGAGCAAAACATGATCAGCACCAAAGCTCCATGGGTGTTAGAATCATTACAGTGTAATCTAGATTATTGACTCTAGTGCAAGTGGGAGACTGAAGGAAATATGCCCTAGAGGCAATAATAAAGTTATTATTTATTTCCTTATAATCATGATAAATGTTTATTATTCATGCTAGAATTGTATTTTCCGGAAACATAATACATGTGTGAATACATAGACAAACAGAGTGTCACTAGTATGCCTCTACTTGACTAGCTCGTTAATCAAAGATGGTTATGTTTCCTAACCATGAACAATGAGTTGTTATTTGATTAACGAGGTCACATCATTAGTAGAATGATCTGATTGACATGACCCATTCCATTAGCTTAGCACCTGATCGTTTAGTATGTTGCTATTGCTTTCTTCATGACTTATACATGTTCCTACGACTATGAGATTATGCAACTCCCGTTTACCGGAGGAACACTTTGGGTACTACCAAACGTCACAACGTAAATGGGTGATTATAAAGGAGTACTACAGGTGTCTCCAATGGTCGATGTTGGGTTGGCGTATTTCGAGATTAGGATTTGTCACTCCGATTTTTGGAGAGGTATCTCTGGGCCCTCTCGGTAATACACATCACATAAGCCTTGCAAGCATTACAACTAATATGTTAGTTGTGAGATGATGTATTACGGAACGAGTAAAGAGACTTGCCGTTAACGAGATTGAACTAGGTATTGGATACCGACGATCGAATCTCGGGCAAGTAACATACCGATGACAAAGGGAACAACGTATGTTGTTATGCGGTCTGACCGATAAAGATCTTCGTAGAATATGTAGGAGCCAATATGGGCATCCAGGTCCCGCTATTGGTTATTGACCAGAGACATGTCTCGGTCATGTCTACATTGTTCTCGAACCCGTAGGGTCCGCACGCTTAAGGTTACGATGACAGTTATATTATGAGTTTATGCATTTTGATGTACCGAAGGTTGTTCGGAGTCCCGGATGTGATCACGGACATGACGAGGAGTCTCGAAATGGTCGAGACGTAAAGATTGATATATTGGAAGCCTATGTTTGGACATCGGAAGTGTTCCGGGTGAAATCGGGATTTTACCGGGTTACCGGAACCCCCCGGGAGCCATATGGGCCATCATGGGCCTTAGTGGAAAGGAGAAAGGGGCAGCCCAAGGTGGCTGCGCCTCTTTCCCCTCCCCTAGTCCTATTAGGACTAGGAGAAGGTGGCCGGCCCCCCTCTCTCCCTTCCCCTCCGAGGAATCCTAGTTGGACTAGGGTTGGGGGGAGGAATCCTACTCCCAGAGGGAGTAGGACTCTCCTGCGCCTCCCTCTTTGGCCGGCCAGCCTCCCCTCCTCTCCTCCTTTATATACGGAGGCAGGGGCACCTCTAAACACACAAGTTGACACAAGTTGATCCACGTGATCGATTCCTTAGCCGTGTGCGGTGCCCCCTGCCACCATATTCCTCGATAATACTGTAGCGGAGTTTAGGCGAAGCCCTGCTGCTGTAGTTCATCAAGATCGTCACCACGCCGTCGTGCTGACGAAACTCTTCCCCGACACTTTGCTGGATCGGAGTCCGGGGATCGTCATCGAGCTGAACGTGTGCTCGAACTCGGAGGTGCCGTAGTTTCGGTGCTTGATCGGTTGGATCGTGAAGACGTACGACTACTTCCTCTACGTCGTGTCATTGCTTCCGCAGTCGGTCTGCGTTGGGTACGTAGACAACACTCTCCTCTCGTTGCTATGCATCACATGATCCTGTGTGCGCGTAGGAAAATTTTTGAAATTACTACGAAACCCAACAGGGATTAGCAGTGCCGTCCCTTGCCGGAGAGTTCCCCCTTGCCGGAGAGCGCTCCCTTGCCGGGGACTCCTCCCTTGGCGGCGCAATCGAAGCAGGTGGCACTTCGGGACCAGCTTCCGGGCGCTCCTGATGAGACTGCTCTGCTCCTGCACAAGTCAACAAGCAAGATATCAACAAAGGAAAAAGCACTCAAGCGCGCCCGACAGCAGAAGGCTAAACTATGAACTTACGCTGGGGGCTGCGCTGGGGGCTACTTTGAGGAGTGATTGCCGGGTCCGTCAAGGTGGTCTCGGACCCACCTCCTGCTGACACGGTGGGGTCATCCTCGATGACGATCACCGCGGCCTTGGCCCTCTTCACCGCTCTCTGGGCCAGCGTCCTGAAAAGAAAGAAGTCCAGATTGGAGCAAGTCAGATACAAGATATAAACAGCAAGATTGAAGAACTACAAGAGCACCAAAGAAACTTACTCTTCTTCCTCCTCGTCGGAGCTGAGCGCGGAAAGATCGAAGTCTGGCCCTCCTCCGGTGCGGCGAGGTGGAGGAGTAGGATCCCTTGCCCGCTTGGCGGGGGTGGTGGCGGTGGCCCGGGAAGATCCCGCTCCAGTTGCCGCTGTTGCGTGAGGCGCTCCCGCAGCAACATTGCTTGCCGCGGTAGAGCGCGTCGCACGGCTCGGCGGCTGTTGACCCGGCTGCCGCCCCACTGCGTCCCCAGCCTTGCGAAGGCGCCTTCTTGGCGGGGCCGGGGGCTCCGCCTGCGGCAAGTTTTCTGAAGGCTCGGGCTCCTCCTCGCCGGCCTCGCTCGGCTCGGCTTCGGAACCGGCAGGCTCCTCCTCGCCCATGAACTCCGCATGCTCGGCAAGGTTTGCCGCCTCCGCAGCCTCCGCCTCCTCCACAGTGAACCCAAACGCGCCCGCGGCAGCTGCGGCCGCAGCCTCTTCCGCCCTAGTGGCGATGCGCTGCAGCTCCTCGTCGGTGGTGTCACGGGTGAGGCTCTTCTGCTCGTCAGCGTGGACCGGCACTTCCTCCAAGGTGTCGAAGAACGCTAGCACAACATCATCCGCAGGCTCTTGCCAAGTTGGGACGATTCCGTGTGAATCGCACAACAGCATCATGGCGCGGATCCGGTCAAGCGAAGAGTTATTGCACAAAGGAACTACGCCCCTTGGCAGTGTGAATGGGTGCTGGGGGTCGCATTTGAATAACTCCAAGAGCATTGCGTCCAGCTCCAAGACGGTGAAGTTGTAGTTGAGGCCCGGCCGCAGCCTCATGATGTCCGCCGAATTCTTGAATTCCCAAGCGGGCCTCCCCCTCTCTTGCAGGGGGGCAATGCGGCGGTGGAGGAAATCTGCCCCGACAGCACCTACGGTGAGCCCGGCAAGCCTGAGGCGGAGAATCCTAGTGATGGCGATCTTCAGCCTCTCGTCTTCCGGGGCCACGTTGCTCCAGTCATTGCCGCACACTATTAGAGTTTGGCGCACGGCGGTGAAGGGCTGCGGATTCTCCTCAACGATCCAGCACCACTCCGCTCTCCACTCCTCCCACTTGCTGCGGAGCTCACCCTCCAAGTATGCCTCTTTCTTGCCGACTCTCGAGATCCAGGCAATCCCTCCGGCAAGCGGCTCTCCTCTCTCTACCCGAGGTATGAAGAAGTGGCGGAAAAGGGCAACACTAGGGTGTACTCCGACAAAGTTTTCGCACAAATGTGCGAATACTGCCATGGTCAGGACAGCGTTGGGGTGAAGTCAAGGAGGCGGAAGCCATATGTGTTCATGATATCACAGAAGAACTCCGAGAAGGGCGGGCAGAGCCCGCAATAGAAGAATAGCGCGAAGAATGGGTACCCGTTTGGAGCCAACTCCGAAGCAGTGGCCGGGAGTACCCTCGTGCGCGGATGCGCACGCGTCTCCGTCGCCCAAAAGAGGTAGAAGTACTCCCTCAGCTCCTGCACGCCGAGCTGAGGGGAGAAGACCGCCCGCTCCTTCCGCAGCGCCGCGAGCCACTGCGCCTCGACCGACTTCACGCCCTTTCCCTTGTCGGCTTTCGGGGCCATGGCGGAGGTGGTGAGGGAGGTCGACGGTGTGGTGATGCTGGTGGAAATGGGGGCGGAGCGCTGCTCTCTCGGCTTCGAGAAGAAGGGGGGAGCGGCGGAGTTTCTTGAAGATGAAGTAGCAGCAACCAGCAAGGGAGAACGAACTGCCCCTGTTTCCTCTGCTTATAAAGAGGGACGGGGCGGACGTTTCGGCCTTCCAAATAAACAACCACCCACGATCTCTCCCACGATGCCGCATTCAACGCGTGTTGTTATGGGAGAGCACGGTGGATACGGAGCAAGATTCGGTGTGGCCCAGTCCGCGTGTGCCCGTGCCCTGACTTGGGCCTGGCCCAACAGCGCTCAGCACCGTGTCTGGCCCAGGCCCGGGGGCTCCTGTCGGTGTACTAGAATAGGGGTTCCCTAGTACCCCGAACTTGTGCACGGGCAGTTGCAGCACCCCACGGCAAGGCTTGTCGGGCGAACGCCAAGATCCCCCAAGGTTCCCTTGGAGCCATCCAAGAACAAAGTATTTAAGCTAAGGAGACAAGGCCCCGGCAAGAGGAGCTTGCCGGGAAGGCCAACCAAGGCGCTCCAAGGAACTTGCCGCGACGCGCCACGCGCTCCGGCAAGGCAACAAGGCCCCGGCAAGAGGAGCTTGCCGGGAAGACTAAACAAGGTACCCCGAGGCCCGGTGAGCGACGAGCTTCTGGACCCGACAAGATAACAACATCGACAAGGCGCTTGCCGCGGCAGGCGGCCACTCTGTGCCCACGCTCCAGCGCATCCACCAACGTGTCGCTCTGGGGGTCTCTCCGGGCGCGCGTGGCGGGAGGCTGTGCAGCCAGCGGTGCGCAGTGGCATGTGAAGCTGACAAGATCGCCATCGTGGCGAACGGTGGCGCCCCTAACGGTCCTTTTCTGCACTGTTCGGGCGACTCAGACGGGCATTTAATGCCCTTGTCCCCTGCCGTCAGGGTTAGGTAGGGTGCACTGTACAAGTAACTGTATCAACTACCTCGCTTTTTACGTTTGTACCCTCCTCTGTGTTGCCACCTGTCGGTGACCCCTTTAGCGTATAAAAGGAGGCCCATGCGCAACATAGAGGAGGTTCGGACAGTTCGCTTCGATTCATTCGTAGCCCAGAAAACATCACGCTCTCTCTCGAGAGCGAGAACACCAGATAATACAACCAGACAAGCAGCAGTAGGAGTGTTATCTCTCCGGAGAGCTCTGAAGCTGGGTAAACTGCTCGCGTGCCTCGCCTCGATCTGCTCTTCGTGCGATCTCCTCCCCCCGCCGAACCGAAAGGGGCCCGGTCCGCCGGCCCCATAGGTGTTCGTGGATCAGTTTCCCCGACAACCCCTCCGGACAAAGAGCGCATTTGTTGCTCAGTGCGGGGTTTTGGTTAGGGACAAGATCCCGATAAGCATCCAGCAATGGTTTAAGCCGGCTACAGAAGACCCTGAGGTCTCTTATGTCAATGATATGCAGAAAAATGATCTTTGGACTTAGCTGAAGTCAAATTTCACCCTACCGCCTGAGGATAATCCAGAGAACCCAGTTAAAGAGAAATTAATCAAGTCTTTTGCTCTGAAGAGGATGGCAGAACTATTCAGGAGGTGGAAGAAAGAGCTGAATAAGTTTGTCAAAAATAATGAGACACCAGAATTCAAGGGCAGATATGAGAAGATCAGAGATCACTGGCCCGCATTTGTGGCCCACAAGACATCGGAAAAGAGTCGGAAGATGTCGGCGACAAACAAGCAAAATGCTGCGAAGAAGAAGCTTCACCATCGCACGGGGTTAGGTGGCTACCTCGTAGCCCGGCCTAAGTGGTCCAAGACTGAGAATGATCTGGTTCATAAAGGGATCGAACCAGAGACAATTAACTGGCCAGACCATTGCCGGACTTGGTTCTTCGGGGCTGGCGGAACCCTGGACCCTGTAACAGGGAAGTGCATTTGGACGAACGATCAAATGGACATACCAGTCAGTAAGCTTAAGCAGTATATCGTAGTAGCGCAGGAAGGGACGTTCTTTCCAGACAGAGAGAACGACGAGCTCACAATGGCCCTTGGGAATCCTGAGCACCCTGGACGGACACGAGGCACGCCAGGCTCCATTCCGTGGAAGGTTGGGTTTCCGAACGCAGGCGGTTACAAATCCCATGAGAGGAGGAAAAAAGTGCAGCAGACCCAAATGCAGGCGCTGCAAGCAAGGGTAGACGCGATAGAGGAACGAGAAGCAAATCGCAGCAAACATACTGCCGAAGCCTCCCCCGAAGCTACCCCGCCATCTCAGCGCAGAAGCAGTGTGGCTTCCACCGAGCTGCTTCAGCCGGAGCATGCCTTGACGGCTCCTGCCAGCTATCCCGTGGATGCTATAATGGAGTCTCAAAATTGCCACCTTATGACGCAATGGATGAATTTGAAGGTCAAGGCGGATGTTGGCTCTGTTTATCCTACTGAACCCGGCGCAACTTTTCACTGTCGGCCGATTCTAGAAGGATATGCTAGGGTGATGGTGGATGAGATAACGGAGGGATTTGAGGACCTCCAGCTTGACCACCCTACCGGTGAAGGGGAGACTCGGCTGGGGTCTGCTCTGAAGACTCCATGCCTATGGCGGAAGGAGCTCATCAACCTTCCGAACTGGACGCCACCGCCTCCTCCTCCTCCTCCGGCGAGTCAGGGCACTCCGCCTCCACCGCCTCCTCCTCCGGCGAGTGACGATCAGGGCCCTCGGCCGGCTCCTTCTCCGGCGCGTGGCGGCACTCCGCCTCCTTCTCCGCCTGCGCCGACGCGCCCGAGCAGCGAGCCTCCTCCTTCTCCGCCTCGTCAGCAAGGGCGGAAGAGACCTGCCGCCGCTCCAGCTGCTCCGGCGCGTCGTAGTCCTTCTCCTCCGCCTCTTAAGCAAGTAAAGAAGACAACCGCTACGTCTGCTCGGTCGGCGTCTAGCAGTACAACCAGAGGCGGGAGGACATACAGATTCGGTCCTTCTCTGAAGACTCCAGAGAAGTTACCATACGAGAGGACCCAAGAGGAGAATGCCGAGATCGCGCGAGAAGAAGTGAAGAAATTCTTTGAAGGGGTGAAAGCAAAGAAACATCCACCTCCGGGGGAGAAGGTAGATCGGGTGAAAGTGAAGCGCACTCTGGCTGCCCTGACAAAACCACCGAAGTCTGATCCGCCGAAAGGAAACTATGACCGCATTATTGGAAAGGAATTTGCCGAAGTGGAGCGGTCGGGAAGTACTGTCAGTGATCAAAGGCTGAAAGAACGATGAGCTGGGAAACAAATTGCCCAGCTCGGCGAACAAGCGAAGCAATCGTGCCCCCCGCTCAAGGTGCCTAGCCACAACGTCGCTAATGATCCGAGGATGGTGCCCGGTTATAGCAATCTTGTAGATTACCTGCCCGATGAAGTACATTATGAACCCATGGACGTGCAGATACAAAGATACGAGTACGGGAAGCCTCTCGTTAAAGATGAAAGATCTCTATCAACGATGATGCGAAGATTGCATGATTGGTACTTGAAAATCTGCAGAGACTCTGGGGGGAGGAGTACTTTGTATGTGAAAGTTAAAAAGGAGCATGACCTCGTTGGAATTGATCTGTTGCCTGTTCCATTTGAGGAGTTCTATCAGTTTTTCAATCAATTGGCCCTCGATAAAACAACGGTCGCCTGCTACTGTCTGTAAGTAGTACTACTTCTGTCATTAAGTTTCTCTATATAGCTTAGCTCTTTCATTGCATGTATTTATAATCATCCTCACTATATTATGCAGATTGAAGATCGCCGAATTGAAGAAAAGACAAGTCGGTGATATTGGGTTCATTAACACATATCTCATAGATGCAACTGAGGTTAAACTTCATGCCGCGGCTACCGAGGCCAACTTGCTACGATCGTTCGTAATAAATCAAAACAAAGATATAATACTCTTTCCTTACAACTTCAGGTGAGTGTTACTGTCTTGTGCATATTCGGTTTCCCTTATATATTAGTCAAGGTTATAGTAATGTAATTGATGAGTTATGCATGTGTGTGCAGTTTCCACTATATTCTCCTAGAGATTAAGCTTGAGCAGGGAGTAGTAACCGTCTTAGACTCTAAACGAAAAGATCCCCAGGACTATGCAGACATGACTCAAATACTCCAGAAGTAAGTTAAATCGATTATTATCCGCCATATCAGCAAGTTTGTTCATTTCCTGATATCAAGTAATTGTTTTCTTTGTCCGGCAGGGTTTGGAGAAAATTCACCAAAACAGTTTCGGGACTGCCGAAGGAGCTGGAATTTAGACACCCGAAAGTAAGTACTATAGTAGCATGTTCCGCGCATCTCCTAGTGATTCAAGCGCTAGTTTCATCAATACCATTTAGCATTCTTGCTTATCATGATCAGTTTGATTGACCTCTATTTTTTGTAAAGTGGTTGTGGCAGGAACAAGGGAATGATTTCTGTGGATACTACATCTGCGAGTCCATCCGCCACACGACCTGTGAGCGGGGCAGGTACTCTAACGAACAATATGAAGTACGTAAATAACAACATTCACAATTTTATTTTATTACCATCATTTGTGTTGAGTTTCATTCATTCATATATATGTATTGACCCCCTTCTTCAAATTAGATGTTTCGGAAGTGGGATGAACTCCTAGCACCAGCTCGCATGCGAGCAATTCAAGAGGAATTGGCGGCATTCTTTTTTGACCACGTGATCCCTGAAGATGGAGAATTCTATGTGGACCCTGAGTCCGTATGATTATATTTGTAAGAGATAATTATTGTATATATATGTAGCCGGTAGTGTCAGATAGATATACGAGAACTTGTTGTTCGACCAATCTCTCGGAGAAGGAGAGGTGGTCGATATCACTTCTCTCTGTATGCATATATGTTCATGACGATCTTCTGTTTCCTTCCTTTGCTTACTAGCTAGCCAGCGTGTCTAGTCCTCTCTATACGTATGTATAGTACGTAGCGTCGACCAAGCACGGACATAAGAGAGGACACTTCTCTCTATTAATTATAGCTAGCTAACACAATATATGAAACACCTAAATTAACCCCCCAAAACCCCCA
>NC_057812.1:62561647-62570035 GCF_018294505.1 Triticum aestivum
CCTATTGGTCCCGGTTGGTGCCACCAACCGGGACCAAAGGGTCTCCTGACTGGGCTCTGTGCACTGCCCACGTGGAGGGCCTTTAGTCCCGGTTCTGGATTGAACCGGGACTAAAGGGGGGAGGTATTAGTACCGACACTTTAGTCCCGGTTCCGGAACCGGGACTAAAGGCCCTTACGAACCGGGACTATAGGCCCTTTTTCTACCAGTGAAAAGACCACCCCAAGCTGAACTATATAGTTACTATACTCAGTTACTCACACTGTATTCTAGGCAAATGGTGCAGCTAACCTTGGATCACAGCACCACACTTTTTCTTAATCCCCATGAGATTAGCCATGATTAAGGTCAATGGTCTTGCATTTGTTTACTGTGTTGATATGTTGATTTCCCAAAGAATTCCATGCAAGTAGTCCACTACTGAACGTGCATGTGTGTGGAAGAGGGAAACCTTGGATCTAGGGAGGAGATATATCTAAGTCATGGTCCAAGCTTTGCAGGTCTAGCCCAGTTTTTGATGATAGATCTGACTAACTAGCAAGAAATTATTGGTTTTATTAAACTTTTTTTAATTATGTTTAAAAATGATTTTTTGTTGAATAAATTCTTTTTCTGACCATTCTGACTCCAATTCATTTTCTGTGACATAATTACATAACTACTAATAACAAGTACACCACACCAAATTAAATGGACTTCTTTCTGGCAGAAAATTCTGAATTGTGTAGAAGACACATGGGGCCGCCATGTCCTCCACCTCAAACCAAATCTCGTTACATGGATTCGGAGACATATATATGTATGAGCGATTATGACTGATCAACTTCCTCTGACGGACGGCCCTACAGGACTGAAATTTGGTCTGAAAGCGATTCCTTGCTTGACGACAGTCTCTCTATCCATAATAGTGGGCGGAGGCGCCGACGCCGACGACGAGGACTGGCAGGAAGCTTCATCAACGCTGGGCGTACGCGCTCGACGACGTACGTAACACAGTTTGGACGCGCGTCCTAGTTATAATTGGCCTCCAGACAACAACAGCATGTTGCACACGTCGAAGCCTATTCCCACACACATAAATCTCAGTCTCCTCTCCTATCCGCCGATATAAGTTTTTTTCTGGCTCTCTGGTCTCTGCAAGTCTTCGGTCTTCACCAAAGGGTGAGGCTGTGTTTGACATTTCTAACGCTGGCCGCCTAATCAGCGCAGGTAAGCACCGGCGTACGGCGTTTGTTTATGCCAAAATAAATCTAGTCCAAACAGGAGGGGGGTGGAAGAGAAGAGAAGGTCGAGGCCATGGTCTAGGCGTCTAGCTAGCTGCCTCTCTCCCTATATATACAAGGCCATGGCAAGGCTCGTAAAGGGCTAGAGAAGAAAGGATTGGAAGGCTACGGAAGCTAGCTGGTGAGAGAGGAGGAGGAGAGGGACCTTTGCCTTGCTCTAAGGAGAGATAGCTTGTCTTCTGTGAAGGAGATCGAGATGATCAAGGGAGACCAGCGGCAGCTTGGAGCTCATGAAGAGCGGTTGAAAGATCAGGTTTGGAACTGATTAATTTCTTCTCTTGATTTTGTATTTGTGCTGTCACATATGCTTCAAAGAGTTTGATTTTTTTTATTGAATGCTTGTTCATTTATTTGGATAAGCATGGTTAGGACTAGTGGTTAGGATTTGGCTGAGTTTCTCTCTTCTTTGGGTTGTGGCTCTTGATCCATGAATGGAAGTCAGGGACTTCTCTTTCTCATGTCAAAATCAGTCAGATGATCATCTTTAGGGACCACAGATCCTGGTACTAGTAGAACAGTCAAATTAAACATATGGATCAGCCAGGAATTGGATTTTTCAACAGCTAGCTGCTCGTCATCCAATAAATTCATGGTGTTATTAATTTTTTGATCATCTTATGCTAATATAGACTTTCATGCTGGCGTTGCAGATGAGAGATGATCATCGGGCCTCAGATGGCAATTTTTTCAAGTTCTTGCAAAACCAGTCAAGCACAGAAAAAGAGGTACATAATTATCAAACATGTTCAACAAACATAAACAGCACAACTTTTCTTAATTTGTTACATAAGGCAGGGCCTGGTAGGCAGTAAAAACTAGTAATAAGTAGCCTTTAAATTTCTTAACTATCCTGAAATTCCTCAACTTATTCATGAAAAAAGTACCTAAATCTATTAGCTATGTATATTTGCCTATAGTTTTTTTTCATCTAACTAGGTACCAAACTAGTTAGCTCCCAGTAGTCATATATACAAACCCAGCCAAGTAGCCAACTAGGCATTATCATATGTGATTTGCTTAACTAATGAGAAATGACTAATTGAAGTGTCTCTGATGTGATGGTTTCATTCATTCAGGCTCAAGAAGACAAGATTGCGTCCACAAGGGCAGAGATGGGCGAAGTGAGAAAAGAGAACGAGAGGCTGAAGATGATGCTATCACGGATGGTGGAGGACCATCGCTCCCTTCAGAAGCAATTCGACGTTCTCCACCAGCAAGGGCGAGGCAAGAACCTCGCCGTTGGCTCACCGGATCATACATCACTGGTCGACGGCCCTGGGTTCGTCTCTTTGCGCCTTGGAACGAGCGCCGTCATGAGCAGGCAGAACATGGGAGAAGAGATCAAGGACAGCACTAATAATCCAGATGACAAGGGCATCTTTCTTGGACTTTCATCAGCCTGCGGAGCTGTTGGTGCAAGAACTGATGGAAGTGAGACGAAGGTGCGGCCAGATGTGGTGACATTGAGCCCTCGAGGCAGCTCCGAGGGGGAGGCCGCGGAGACGACAACGTCAGCCGCAGCAAGCAAGATGGCGAAGAACCCGAGAATCACCGTCAGCGGCGCGGAGACGGAGGAGGAGGTGGCCCGGCAGCCACTGGCCAAGAAGGCCAGGGTGTCGGTGAGGGCAAGGTGTGACACACCAACGGTACGTACATCTACATATACTCTAGGATACCTAATTAAGAACTTGAATGGTAAATGCATGAAAGGGATGTGGAAACTCATATGCGTATATATGATTTGAATGTATGGTTTGTTGGCGATCGATCAGATGAACGATGGTTGCTAGTGGAGGAAGTACGGGCAGAAGATATCCAAGGGGAACCCGTGTCCACGCGCCTACTACCGCTGCACCGTCGCAACAGGGTGTCCCGTCAGAAAACAGGTATGTATATTCACTGCAATACATCCAAAAGAACCCCAAAACATGGTACCAAAGAATCTGCGGCGAAGTGTGTTTCGCAAACCAAACATGATGAAGAACCTGTGTTTTGAATTTCGGCCGAATTTCGGCCATCTCGGCCTGGGGCGAAATATACTTTCCAGCGAAAAAATAGATTTTGGTCAAATTTTAGTCAAATTTTGGCCGAAATTCGGCCATCTCAGCCTGGGGCGAAAAATTTCACAAACCCAAAATCAAACCTTGCGAAGAACTATACATGTGTTGCTTCCAAACATCGCAGTGCAACTTAATTAGCACTCCCTCTATTTGTAATTAACCCTAAACCAAAAATGCTTCTATGTTCCGCAAACCAAACTTGACCAAGACCTATACATGTGTTGCTTTAATGTCAGGAAGTTGGCGCCGGCTAACAGATGTATTATATACAGCTCATAAAAAAAATTCAGTGCTGAACTGTTGAAGCTCGACACTTACAGATCAAAAATGTATACAACCCCAGATACCCTTTTGTAAAATTCAGGGAGATCCTTTTTTTTATACATTGGTTTCCAGCGAGATCTAATTATGTCGTATTGGCAGAGCCATAGTACGTATTCTTATGTTTGCCCAAAATTAGCAAGATGTGTTCTCTTTTCTCGTATATTTCTCAAGTGGATGCCTAATACAGTTCATATTTAAGGTTCAAAACTAGCCAGTATCAAGTTCCCCTTCAAAAAAGTACTAGTACCAAGTGGCACAATCAACTAAATTAAGCCGCCATGTGCATATGGTCCCAAATCCGGCGTCCAGACTCCATTAATCAAGCGTTGGAGCGCCACCGGGGAGGGAGGGAGGGAGCTAGCGGGCCTAAACAGAAGAGCACGTAGCCGGAGATCGGAGCCTGACCTGATCACGAGGGAGGACCGGAGCCGCCGGGGCGGTGATCGGGTTCCCTCCCCTCGCTTGCCCGGGCGTGGCTTCTCCGGCAACGGCAAGGGCGCTGTTGGGTTTTAGGGCGTGCTTGGAATGGTAGTAAGTAAATACGGGGGTGTATAGTTTACACTTGTATCTTACAGGCCGCGTAGCAAAATTGGGCTGGAAACCAAACGACGAGCCGAGACCTATATTTATTTTACACGTGTATTGGAGGAAACACGACAATCCAATCAAGGCCTTAGGCTGATCGCGTCGAAACAAATTGGTCCAGGTCCCACATGCCAGTGGCCGATGGGGGTTTAGTATGCTAGAGCCTGGAAAAGACTCTGATGGGCTTTGGGTTGGGCCAGCGTTGCCACATGTGTGTGTGTGCTGCATGCCATTTCAAGCAAGTCCAACCTTTTTCCCCTAAAAAAAGCAAGTCCAACCTTTCCCTCAAAAAAAAGCAAGTGCAACCTCCCCTCATGGAAAAAAACAATGTCCAAAATATATCCATGGTAAAAGTTCCCAATAACTTTGAAAAACACTGAGTTCATAGACATAGCATCTCTCTCTCTCTCTCTCTCTCTCTCTCTCTCTCTCTCTCTCTCTCTCTCTCTCTCTCTCTCTCTCTCTCTCTCTCTCTCTTTGTGGGTAAGACATAGCATATCTCTAACATGGCACAAGATTTCCAATATAAGTTCAGCTTGGGAAATAGATATGGCAGATTCAAATGCGGTAGCATTAATATGCACAGTTCACATATGTATGTGAATTTCTTCTTCATAGCATGATTTCTTTTTTGTTTCTCAGGTTGCCAGTTCAATATATAATTGAAAATTCATGACATGATAGACCTAAATTGTGTCTACGTGGCCGGAGGTCGCTCCCCCCCAACCCCCCGTGTCGCTCCCGCGAGCGGTGGGGGAAACCCTCGCCGCCACCGGTCCTAGCCCCCCTCCCCTCCTCCTCTCTCCTCGCCGCCGCCGCACTCGCTGGCGGGCAAAGCACGGCCGACCGCGGCCGCGGCGGGGCCTCCTCTCCTTCCCGAACGGTGGTGGGCGGCGCTGGACGACCTCGCCGGTCGGGGACGCGGTGCTTCATGGGGCACGGCAGCGCAGGTGGTTGCTGCTCCGGCGTGGTGGGCTACGTGCGGTGGTCGTCGGGGTTGCGCCCGTGGTGGCAGAGGCGGCGGTGCGGGCTTGGCGGCGGCGGAGGCCCAAATCGATCTGGATCTGGGGGCTCTCCTCTGGCTGGCGGCCCGGGAGCTGGCCAGGACCGGGCATGGTCATGGCGCTGGGCGTGGACAGCGGTGGCGTGCGGCCAGCTACTGCAGGCGGCTTCTTCCGGTGCGGCGGTTGTCCTTGGTGGATTTGGGCTGCCACGGCGTGGTGGGAGCCCATGGTGGTGGCATGGGTCGGCTCGTGGCGGCGGTGTTGCGTCGGCGTGGTTCAGCTCATGGTGGTGTACAGGTCGTGGCGCTTGGCTCTCCGGCGTCGGCTCGTCTGCGTGTGGCCCTTAGGGATGGTGTTGGTCTCTCTCGTGGATGCAGGCGGTTGTGGCCGGTACGGCTCCTCGCGCCGCTGAGTGGGTGGCCGGTTTGGGCCATGTGCTGATCCAGGCTGGGATTCCGGGTTGGTCGTCAGGGGTGACGTTTGGAGAGGTGGTGGGAGAGATGGGTGGCGCCGATGCGGTCGGGCCACCCGTCACCGGCAGGGGTGCCGGACATTGACGTAGTCCACTCCCGCCTCGCCTCTTCTCCGACCTGGCCACTCCCTAATCGATTTGGCCATTCCTGTCGCTGGCGGCTCTGTCGGTGGTAGGAGCTTGCCGGTCGGCTCATCGCCTATAACCATGAAGGACCTTTCAAGTGTCTTGTTTCTCGGGCAGCGGCACAGGTGGTGGGAGCCGCAGTGCTCGTGGGCTGATGCCACGGCTCAGGTGTGGGCGGCTAGCCGCCATGGCCGCGTGGGCGGTGTGGTGGTAGGCGTTTCGTCGTCCTAACGAAGGCGGAGTATGCTTACCGGGGTGAAAACCCTGTCTGGTTTAGGCCAGACCGACGGAGGCGGCGTCTGTGGGCGTCGTCATCTTCCTGGAGTCTCTGTTGTGGTTGCTCCCTCCCTTTGTCGTGCTCCGGATGAAAATCCGATCTCTGGATCGGGCGGTGGCGGCGCTACGGTGTCGTGCCCTTCCTGAAGGCACCGTCTTGGTGTGCACGGTGTCGGCGATTCTCAACTTCACCTCTTCGTGATCTCATCAGAAGGGCGTCGGCGGCTCCGTAGTGATGCTTACTGTCTTCTCTTGTTGTCTGCGTCGAGTATGTCGGTGTGGTGTTTTTGTAGCCCTTTGGCACCTATGTATCTGTCCCTGGGAGAATGTGGTTCTCGTGTTGTGTGTTGTGGTTTGTATCGGATCCGTTTGTTGGTGGTTGGTGCTTTATATATAAGGCGGGGTGAAAGCCTTTTTCGGTAATTGTGGCTACGTACATACTCAACTATTTAAAGGATTTTCAATAACTTTTAGCATGGGTTTTTTAGCCAGTTGCACAAGAACTTCATGTATAAAATGAGTGTGCACATTGTGCGCTCGGTATAAGAACAAACAATCTTCTCACCATGCATTGGATTTGCACTTGAATTAATCAAGTTTTGAAGTAAAAATTTAACTAATCAAAGATGCTTTAAAACTCTTGCTCATATTTCTTCAATGGCGCCATCCACACACACACTACACACATCATTCTTCCTTGCCATGATGACCAACCGAGAACTGACCGTGCGCTCTTTTTTCCTAGGTGCAAAGATGCGGGGAGGACATGTCGATCCTGATCACCACCTATGAGGGTGCGCACAACCACCCGTTGTCTGCCTCCGCCACCGCCATGGCATCCACCACCTCGGCCGCGGCATCCATGCTCATGTCAGGCTCCTCTACCTCGCTCGGCTTCCCCTCTGCCGCCTCCAGCCTCCACGGCCTTCGGTTCGGCCTCCCGGGGGCGGCCAACAGTGCCTCCTCTAACAAGCTGGGTGGCCGACCGTTCTTCCTCCCGGCCGCCACCGGCGCGTCCATCAGTGCTACCCCATCGTACCCCACCATTACACTTGACCTCACCTCGCAGGCCGCCTCGCAGCAGGCCTTCTCCCTCAGCAACAACAACAGGTTCTCCTCCAGCTTCACCAGCTCTCATGGCCACAGCGGTAACACTGGTAGGTACCCTTCGACGAGCTTCTCCTTCTCCGGCTCCGGCGCCAGCAGCCTGCCCGGCGCCACCGCATGGCCGGCCGGAGTTGGATCGTACCTGAGCTACGGATCCTCGTCCGGTGCGCCCTACAATGGCGTCGGCAAGAGCTCGTTCGAGGCCGCGCTGAGCAGCATCAATGGAAGACAGCAAGGCTCGGTGGCATTCCTCCACCAGCCGGTCACTACCAGAATTTGATACGTTGCCGAGGCCCATGACCGTCGGCATAGGGCCAAAAGCCGTCGGCAAAGGGTTACGCCGACGGTCCCCGTCAGCATATCCCCGTCGGCAACTCGTACGTCGGCGTACCTCAGGTCGGCCATCGGCATACAAAAACCGTCGGCATAGTGAGCTAAGCCGACGGGGGTCGTACCACCGTCGGCATACATACCCCGTCAGCAACATTTTCCACCTGACGGACGTTGACGACGCCACCTGACACGTGGCAGCTTCTGGGCGACCGTGACCTGGCGGTACGCCGACGGTTAGGCCGTCGGCATAGTTTTGGGCCTATGCCGACAGCCCAACCTTCGGCATAGCTCCGTGCCACGGCTGCCCAGGTGCTGCCACATGTCAGATACGCCGACGATTAGGCCATCGACATAGGCCTATGCCGACGGCCGAATTGTCGGCGTATCTGTGCGACAGGGTTTCCCAGGTGCTGCCACATGTCAGCTATTGGTATCACAGAGGCACTATGCCGACGGCCTAACCGTAGGCATAGATGCAAACCTATATTCATGAATAAATAATACAAATGATATTGCAAAAATTGAATAAAAGAACTGTATTCATAATAAATGGAACATTTCAATTATTTGGTCTGATTATTTGGTCTGAATAATAAACAATAGACTTTATTAATATAAATGTCAATTACAAGTATTTAGGAATTACACTTGGAGGAAAAAGAAATAAAAGAAAGGAAAAGTCCTAAACTAAACCTATACTAAACTATCTGGTTCTTCATCTTCTGCTTCTTTCTTCCAGTTCATCAACCTGCAAAAAAAGAAACAACATAACCGTCGGCATAGGTATGCACTGTTTTTATTTTTAAAATTTTTGTGCT